>NC_050582.1:20130346-20430346 GCF_011100635.1 Trichosurus vulpecula
CTCTATACCACAGAATCATAAATTAATACGGCTAGAAGGGTCCTTGGAAGTCATCTGCTCCCCCTACCCCAACCTCCCATTTTACAGAGGGTTTAGATAGACTGAGGCTCAGAGGTTAGGTGATTTACTCAAGGTCACACATGGCAGTAAGTAGTAGAACTGAGATCTGAACCCAGGTCCTCTGTACCTCAGAATCACACACAAGTAGGGTTTACAAGGCATCTAGGCTAATGCCTTAATTTACAGTTGAGGTAAGTGAGACCCAGAGGGGTTATGTGATTTACCCAGGAGGGAGGAGTATCACTGGAATTTGAAACCCAGGTTATCTGCACCACAGAATCATAAAGTAATAGAGCCGAAAGAGCCCTTAGAGGTCATCTACACCCTCTACCCCACCCCAATTTTACTAAGGAGTCCAGAGAGGTGACTCACCCAGGGTTATGCAGTAAGTGACGAAGCTGGGATTTGGACTCAGGGCCTCTGTACTACAAAATTGCAGACTACTAAAGCTAGAAGGGACCTTAAATGTCCTCTAGACCAACCTCCTCATTTTACAGATGAGGAAACTGAGGCCCATACAGGATAGGTGACTTACTTAAGGGCACTCATGAAAGAACTGGGATTTGAACCCAAGTCCTCAGTGTCACCAAATTGTAGACTAGCAGAACTGGGAAAGCCCTTAGAAGTCAGCTGGGTCTTCCCTTTCATTGTGCAGAACTGAGGAATGAGGACCTGAGAGGTGAAGGTGACTTACCCAAGGTCACACAGTAAGTGGCTGGGCCCAGGTCCTCCGCACTACAGAACTGCAGAATATTAAAGCTAGAAAAGGCTTAAATATGGTCATCTAGGTCAACCTCCTCATTTTACAAATGGGGAAATTGAGGCTCAGGGAGGTTAGGGAACTTACCTAAAATAAGTGGCAGAACTAGGATTTGAACCCAGGTCCTCTGAACTACAGAATACTAGTGGTGCTAAAAGGGCCTTTAGAGGTCCTCTAGGTGACCCCTCTCATTTTGTAGAGGAGAACTGAGGCCCTGAAAAGGGAAGGTTACCTACCCAAGAAAAAGTAAGAGGCTGAGCTGGGATTTGAACCCAGGCCTCTCAACCACACATTGCTTGACTAGAGGGATTTGAAAGGCCTGGAAGGTTGACCAAGGCCATTTTACAAACACAGGGACTAAGGAAAACTAGAGGGGAAGTGCCCCCGAGGGAGAAGAGTTCCAAGGGCGAGCCTGAGGGGACGTGGACACTGCATGTGGACAGCATTTCGGGGCTCTTTGTCAGGTTCCTGAATGGGGCCCCCAAAATTACCTCAAGAATCGCTCTCTGCGAGGTCCCGGAGCCGGAGCAGGCCACCCCCCCCCACCCTCCTCCGCACCAAACTGCTCTGACCAGAGTCTCCGCGGGTCAGCGTATATAAAGAGTGTCTCCTAGCAACGGCCTTTGTGACTGCCCGCTACGAAGCAGGGGGCGGGGCTACCTCAGGGTGGGGCCCCTCAGGTGTTCCATCCTCCGGCTCCATTAGCCCCTCCCACCTCCCCAACTCAGCCAGTCCTCCCTCCCTCCTCTCTCCTCCCTCCCTCCTTCCGTCCCTCACCCTCTCTCCACCTCTGGCTTCCCTATCTGTCCTCCTCCTCCGAGTTACCCCAAACTCTTCCCTTCCTGGTTATCCTGGCGGGGAGGATCGGCCCCAGCCTCTACCATTACTGCAAGGAAGACCGAGCCCAGTAAAGTCGTGACCCAGGCAGGCGAAGAGGAAGAGAAGGCGGCAGAGGCTCCACTCAGGACCCAGACCATGGAAACATTTCGAGTTCGACCAGCCCGGGCCCAGGACTGCCCTGACATCCTACGGCTCATCAAAGTATGCCTCCGGCAGCGGGGACGGGGTGGGGGCAAAGTGGGGGCAAGGTGGGCTACAGGTGGCAGCGCCAGGGGTAAGGAAGGGCCACTACCCTAAACTGACAGGTTCACAGGTTACAGAAGGGTGGCAGGTCCAGAGTTAAGGGAGATGGCCCCGTCCCTCGAAGACAGGTGTGTGGAGGGGATAGGTACAGAGTAAATGGTCGGTGGTCCTACCCTGCTCCAACGCCCCCCACCCCCCGCAGAGATGTGACATGGAAGGGGCAGATCCAGAGCTAACGGTGATGGCCCCTGACCACCCCCCCTCCCCATCCCAGACCTGACGGGGAGGGGGGCAGGTCCGGAGCTAGCAGTGATGGCCCCTAACCCATCCCCTCCCAAACCCAGACGTGACAGGGAGGGGGGCAGGTCCGGAGGTGACAGTGATGGCCCCTAACCAATCCTCTCCCAAACCCAGACGTGACAGGGAGGGGGGCAGGTCCGGAGGTAACAGTGATGGCCCCTAACCAATCCCCTCCCAAACCCAGACGTGACAGGGAGGGGGGCAGGTCCGGAGGTAACAGTGATGGCCCCTAACCAATCCCCTCCCAAACCCAGACGTGACAGGGCGGGGGGCAGGTCCAGAGCTAACGGTGATGGCCCCTGACCACCCCCCCTCCCCATCCCAGACGTGACGGGGAGTGGGGCAGGTCCGGAGCTAGCAGTGATGGCCCCTAACCCATCCCCTCCCAAACCCAGACGTGACAGGGAGGGGGGCAGGTCCGGAGGTGACAGTGATGGCCCCTAACCAATCCTCTCCCAAACCCAGACGTGACAGGGAGGGGGGGCAGGTCCGGAGGTAACAGTGATGGCCCCTAACCAATCCCCTCCCAAACCCAGACGTGACAGGGAGGGGGGCAGGTCCGGAGGTAACAGTGATGGCCCCTAACCAATCCCCTCCCAAACCCAGACGTGACAGGGCGGGGGGCAGGTCCGGAGGTAACAGTGATGGCCCCTAACCAATCCCCTCCCAAACCCAGACGTGACAGGGAGGGGGGGCAGGTCCGGAGGTAACAGTGATGGCCCCTAACCAATCCCCTCCCAAACCCAGACGTGACAGGGCGGGGGGCAGGTCCGGAGCTAATGGTGATGGCCCCTAACAAACTCGCCGCCCCACCCCAGACGTGACAGGGCGGGGGGCAGGTTCAGAGCTAGCAGTGATGGCCCCTAACGATTTCCCCTCCTCGCCCCAGACATGACAGGGCGGGGGGCAGGTCCGGAGGTAACAGTGATGGCCCCTAACCAATCCCCTCCCAAACCCAGACGTGACAGGGAGGGGGGCAGGTCCGGAGGTAACAGTGATGGCTTTTAACCAATCCCCTCCCAAACCCAGACGTGACAGGGAGGGGGGCAGGTCCGGAGGTAACAGTGATGGCCCCTAACCAATCCCCTCCCCAACCCAGACGTGACAGGGCGGGGGGCAGGTCCAGAGCTAAAGGTGATGGCCCCTGACCACCCCCCCCTCCCCATCCCAGACGTGACGGGGGGTGGGGCAGGTCCGGAGCTAGCAGTGATGGCCCCTAACGATTTCCCCTCCTCGCCCCAGACATGACAGGGCGGGGGGCAGGTCCGGAGGTAACAGTGATGGCCCCTAACCAATCCCCTCCCAAACCCAGACGTGACAGGGAGGGGGGCAGGTCCGGAGGTAACAGTGATGGCCCCTAACCAATCCCCTCCCAAACCCAGACGTGACAGGGCGGGGGGCAGGTCCAGAGCTAAAGGTGGTGATGGCCCCTAACAAACTCGCCGCCCCACCCCAGACGTGACAGGGCGGGGGGCAGGTCCGGAGGTAACAGTGATGGCCCCTAATCAACCCCCTCCCCAACCCAGACGTGACAGGGCGGGGGGCAGGTCCAGAGCTAACGGTGATGGCCCCTGACCACCCCCCCTCCCCATCCCAGACCTGACGGGGAGTGGGGCAGGTCCGGAGCTAGCAGTGATGGCCCCTAACAAACTCGCCGCCCTACCCCAGACGTCACAGGCAGGGGGGCAGGTCCAGAGGTAACAGTGATGGCCCCTAACCAATCCCCTCCTCGCCCCAGACGTGACAGGGCGGGGGCAGGTCTAGAGGTAACAGTGATGGCCCCTAACCAATCCCCTCCCAAACCCAGACGTGACAGGGCGGGGGGCAGGTCCAGAGCTAACGGTGATGGCCCCTAAGCACCTACCCTCCTCACCCCAGATGTGACACTGAGCGGGGCAGGTCCGGAGGTAACAGGTGCTGGCCCCTAACCAACCTCCTCCCCAACCCAGACGTGACAGGGAGAGGGGCAGGTACGGAGCTAACAGTGATGGCCCCTAACCATCTCCTCTCCCCACCCCAGACGTGACAGGGAGGGGGCAGGTCCGGAGCTAAGGGTGATGGCCCCTAACAAACTCGCCGCCCCACCCCAGACGTGACAGGGCGGGGGACAGGTTCAGAGCTAGCAGTGATGGCCCCTAACGATCTCCACTCCTCGCCCCAGACGTGACAGGGCGGGGGGCAGGTCCGCAGGTAACAGTGATGGCCCCTAACCAACCCCCTCCCCAACCCAGACGTGACAGGGCGGGGGGCAGGTCCTGACAGGGCGGGGGGCAGGTCCGGAGCTAACCGCGATGGCCCCTAACGATCTCCCCTCCTCGCCCCAGACGTGACAGGGCGGGGGGCAGGTCCGGAGGTAACAGTGATGGCCCCTAACCAATCCCCTCCCAAACCTAGACGTGACAGGGCAGGGGGCAGGTCCAGAGCTAACGGTGATGGCCCCTGACCACCCCCCCCCTCCCCATCCCAGACGTGACGACGGGGAGGGGGGCAGGTCCGGAGCTAGCAGTGATGGCCCCTAACCAATCCCCTCCCAAACCCAGACGTGACAGGGCGGGGGGCAGGTCCAGAGGTAACAGTGATGGCCCCTAACCAATCCCCTCCCAAACCCAGACGTGACGGGGAGGGGGGCAGGTCCGGAGCTAGCAGTGATGGCCCCTAACCAATCCCCTCCCAAACCCAGACGTGACAGGGCGGGGGGCAGGTCCAGAGCTAACGGTGATGGCCCCTGACCACCCCCCCTCCCCATCCCAGACGTGACGGGGAGTGGGGCAGGTCCGGAGCTAGCAGTGATGGCCCCTAACAAACTCGCCGCCCTACCCCAGACGTCACAGGGAGGGGGCAGGTCCAGAGGTAACAGTGATGGCCTCTAACCAATCCCCTCCCAAACCCAGACCTGACAGGGCGGGGGGCAGGTCCGGAGGTAACAGTGATGGCCCCTAACAAACTCGCCGCCCCACCCCAGACGTGACAGGGCGGGGGACAGGTTCAGAGCTAGCAGTGATGGCCCCTAATGATCTCCACTCCTCGCCCCAGACGTGACAGGGCGGGGGGCAGGTCCGCAGGTAACAGTGATGGCCCCTAACCAACCCCCTCCCCAACCCAGACGTGACAGGGCGGGGGGCAGGTCCTGACAGGGCGGGGGGCAGGTCCGGAGCTAACCGCGATGGCCCCTAACGATCTCCCCTCCTCGCCCCAGACGTGACAGGGCGGGGGGCAGGTCCGGAGGTAACAGTGATGGCCCCTAACCAATCCCCTCCCAAACCTAGACGTGACAGGGCAGGGGGCAGGTCCAGAGCTAACGGTGATGGCCCCTGACCACCCCCCCCTCCCCATCCCAGACGTGACGGGGAGGGGGGCAGGTCCGGAGCTAGCAGTGATGGCCCCTAACCAATCCCCTCCCAAACCCAGACGTGACAGGGAGGGGGGCAGGTCCGGAGGTAACAGTGATGGCCCCTAACCAATCCTCTCCCAAACCCAGACGTGACAGGGAGGGGGGCAGGTCCGGAGGTAACAGTGATGGCCCCTAACCAATCCCCTCCCAAACCCAGACGTGACAGGGCGGGGGGCAGGTCCGGAGGTAACAGTGATGGCCCCTAACCAATCCCCTCCCAAACCCAGACGTGACAGGGAGGGGGGCAGGTCCGGAGGTAACAGTGATGGCCCCTAACCAATCCCCTCCCAAACCCAGACGTGACAGGGCGGGGGGCAGGTCCGGAGGTAACAGTGATGGCCCCTAACCAATCCCCTCCCAAACCTAGACGTGACAGGGCAGGGGGCAGGTCCGGAGCTAACAGTGATGGCCCCTAACCATGTCCTCTCCCCACCCTAGTCGTGACAGGGAGAGGGGCAGGTCCGGAGGTAACAGGCGCTGACCCCAAACCTGGCAGAGAGGGGAGTGTGGGAGGGGTCAGGTCCAGAGTTAAGGGCAATGCTCCATAACCCTCCCTCCCTGACCCCAGCCAAGGAGTGAGAGGAGGCTGCAAGTGAAGAGGTAAGGGTCGCTGCCCTGAACCAAGGGGTGAGCAGAACAGCGGTGAGTCCAGAGCAAAGGGCCATGGTTCCTGCCCCCCATCCCCCAGAGATGTGATGCATTCCTAAGGGCCCAGCCCCCCTACACAGAGCTGAGTGGGACAAATGCAGAGCTAAGTTCCATGGTTCCTGTCCGCCCCTCCCAGAGAGGGTATGCACCCCTAAGGTCCCTGGCCCCCCACAGAGAGGTGAATGGGGCAAATCCAGGGCTAATGGCCATGATTCCTGCACCCCAACACCCAGAGAGGTTATGCACCAGCAAGGGCCCTGGCCCCCCACAGAGAGCTGAGTGGGGCAAATCCAGAGCTAAGGCCCATGGCTACTTTCGCCCCACTCGAAAGGGTATGCACTTTTAAGTGCCCCAGCCCACCCTCCCAAGAGGTAAGTGGGGCAAAACCAGAGCTAA
The DNA here is from genome assembly GCF_011100635.1 of Trichosurus vulpecula. NCBI lineage: Eukaryota > Metazoa > Chordata > Mammalia > Diprotodontia > Phalangeridae > Trichosurus > Trichosurus vulpecula. The sequence continues at coordinate 20,136,985 of NC_050582.1, forward strand.
GGGCCATGGCTCCTGTCCCCCAAACCCTTAGAGATGTTATGCAGTGCTAAGGGTCCTGGACTGCATAGAGGGCTCAGTGGGGCAAAACCAGAGCTAAGGGCCAAGGCTCCTGCCCCACAACCCCCAGAGAGAGTATGCACAACTAAGATCCCTGCTCCCCATAGAGGAGTGAGTAGGGCAAATCCAGAGCTAAGGGCCATGGCTACTTTCACCCCACCCAAAAGGGTATGCACTGTTAAGTGCCCCAGCCCACCCTCCCAAGAGGTAAGTGGGGCAAATCCAGAGCTAAGGGCCAAGGCTCCAGCACCCCAAACAGCAGATAGGGTATACACCCCTAATGTCCCTGGCCCGAGACAGAAAGGTGAGTGGGGCAAATCCAGAGCTAAGGGCCATGGCTCCTGCCCGCCTCACCCCCAGAGAGGGTATGGACCGTTAAGGGCCCTGTCCCACCTCAGAGAGATGAGTGGGGCAAATCCAGAGCTAAGGGCCATGGCTCTTGCGATGCCCTCCCCCCCAGAGAGTGTATGGACCACTAAGGGACCCGGCCCCCCACAGAGAGTTGTATGGAGCAAATCCAGAGCTAAGGACTATGGCTCCTGTCCCCCAACCCTCAGAGAGGGTATGCATCGCTAAGGATACTGGCCCAACACTGGGAATGAGTAGGGCAAATCCAGAGCTTAGGGGCATGGCTCCTGCCCCCCCCCCCCCCCCGAGAGTGTACGCACGCCTAAGGTCGAGGGCCCCATACAGAGAGGTGACTGGGGCAAATGCAGAACTAAATGGCATGGCTCCTGCCTTCCCCCAGAGGGTATGCACTGTTAAGGGCCCTGGATCCCCACAGAGAGGTGAGTGGGGTAAATCCAGAGCTGAGGGCCATGGCTCCTGCCCCCCAAACCCTTAGAGAGGTTATGCAGCGCTAAGGGTCCTGAACCGCATAGAGGGCTGAGTGGGGCAAATCCAGAGCTATGGGATATGGCTCCTGCCGCTCCCCATAGGGTACACACTGCTATGGCCCTTGCCTCTGGATTTTTACCCACTGCTAAGTAGCCTGGGCCCCACCCCAGAGAGGTAACTGGGGCAAATCTGGTGCTAAGGGCCATGACTGCCCCCGACTGGCCAGAGAGGGTATGCATCCCTAAGGTCCCTGGCCCCACACAGAAAGGTGAGTGGGGCAAATGTGGAGCCAAGGGCCAGGGCTCCTGCTACCAATCACTAGAGAGGGTATGGACCGTTAAGGGCCCCGGCCCCCACAGAGAATTTTGTGGGGCAAATCCAGAGCTACGGGGCATGGCTCCTGCCTGCCCCAGAATTCATGTACCCCTAAGGGCCCAGGACCCCCTTAGAGAGCTGAGTGGCGCAAATCCAGAGCTGAGGCCCATGGCTCCTGCCACCAAGCCCTCAGAGAGGTTATGCACAGGTAAGGGCCCCAGCCCCCCACAGAGAGGTGAGTGGGGCAAATCCAGAGTTAAGGGCCATAGCTTCTGCCCCCCACCATGGTGAGTATGCACCCCTGAGGTCCCTGGGCCCACACAGAGAGTTGAGTGGGGCAAATCCAGAGGTAATGGCCATGGCTCCTTCGCCTCCATCCCCAGAGGGTATGCACCACTTAGGGCCTTGACCCTGACAGACAGCCGAACGGGGCAAATACAGAGCTAAGGGTATGGTTCCTGCCTCCCCACCCAGAGAGAGGGTATATACGTCCAAGGGCCCCAGTCCCCCAGAGAGAGGTGAATGGGGCAAATCCAGGGATAAGGGCAACGATTCCTACCCCCAACTCCCAGAAATGGTAAGCAATGTAAGGGCCCCGAACCCCACAGAGATGTGAGCAGGGAAATCCACAGCTAAGGGCCTGGGCCCCAGAGAGAGCTGAGCATGGCAAATTCAGAGCTAAGGGCCATGGCTCTACCACCCCAAACAGCAGACAAGGTGTGCACCCCAAAGGGCCCCAGCCCCCCACAGAGTGTTCTATGGGGCAAATCCAGACCTAAGGGCTAAGGCTCCAGCACCCCAAACAGCAGATAAGATATGCACCCCTATGGTCCCTGGCCCAACACAGAAAGGTGAGTGGGGCAAATCCAGAGCTTAGGTCCATGGCTCCTGCCCCCAATCAGCACATAGGTCATGCACTGTTAAGGGCCCAGGCTCCCCAAAGAGGGTTGAGTCGTGCAAATCCACAGCTAAGGGCCATGGCTCTTGTCCCCAACACTGGAGATATGATATGCTAAGGTCACTGGCCCCCCACAGAGAGGATAGTGGGGCAAATCCAGAGCTAAGGGCCCTGGTTCCTGCCCCCCCCCCCCCAGAGAGGGTATGCAGGTATGCAGGGACCATAGTCCCTGGCACTCCAGAGAGATGAGAGGGGCAAATCCAGAGCTAAGGGCCATGGCACCTGTCCCCTCACCCATCTCCAAGAGGGTATGCACCGCTCAGGGACCTGGCCCCCGACAGAGACCTGAGTGGGGCAAATCCAGAGGTAAGGGCCATTACTCCTGTCCCCAACACTGGAGATATGATATGCTAAGGACCCTGGCCCCCCACAGAGAAGGGAATGGGGAAAATCCAGAGCTAAGGGCCATGGCTCCTGTCTTCTGCCACAGGGTATGTACAGCTAAGGGCCCTGTCCCTCCAGAGTTGAGCTGAATGGGGCAAATTTAGAGCTAAGGCCAATGGCTCCTGCCACTGAAACCCTCAGAGAGGTTATGCACAGGTAAGGGCCCCAGCCCCCCACAGAGAGGCGAGTGGGGCAAATCGAGAGCTGAGGGCCATGGCTCCTGCTGCCCAACCCTCAGAGAGGGTTTGTACCGCTGGACCGCATAGAGGGCTGAGTGGGGCAAATCCAGAGGTATGGGGCATGGCTCCTGCCGCTCCCCATAGGGTAAGCACTACTAAGTAGCCTGGGCCCCCCCAAAGAGGTAACTTGGGCAAATCCAGTGCTAAGGGCCATGGCTCCTGCACCCCAAACCCTAGAGTGGGTCTGCATTGCTAAGGGCCCTGGCCCCCCACAGAGAGGTGAGGGGGCAAATGTAGACCTCAGGGCCATGGCTCCTGTCCCCCAAACCCTTAGAGAGGTTATGCAGCACTAAGGGCCCCACCCTCCCCCCAAGGATTTGTACCGATAAGGTCCCTGGCTCCCCGCAGAGAGGTGAGGGGGCAAATCCAGAGCTAAGGGCCATGGCTTCTGGGCACAACCCTACAGAGGGTATGCACCGCTAAGGGAAGGGCTGCCCACAGAGAACTGAGTGGGGCAAATCCAGAGCTAAGGGCCCTGACTCCTGCCACTGAAGACACAGAGAGAGCATGCACTGATAAGGGCCTGGGACCCCACAGAGATCTGAGCATGGAAAATCCAGAGCTAAGGGCCATGGCTCCTGCCCACTAGCAGCACATAGGGTATGTCCCCCGAAGGGCCCCGGCCCCGGCCAGAGAGTTAAGCAGTGCAAATCCACAGCTAAGGGCCATGGCTCCTGAAACCCAAACCCTAGAGAGAGCATGCACTGACAAGGGCCTGGGACCCCACAGAGAACTGAGCATGGAAAATCCAGAGCTAAGGGCGAAGGCTCCTGCCCACTAGCAGCACATAGGGTATGTCCCCCGAAGGGCCCCAGCCCCGGACAGAGAGTTAAGCAGTGCAAATCCACAGCTAAGGGCCATGGCTCCTGAAACCCAAACCCTAGAGAGGGCATGCACTGACAAGGGCCTGGGACCCCACAGAAAACCGAGCATGGAAAATCCAGAGCTAAGGGCGAAGGCTCCTGCCCCACAAACAACAGAAAGGGTATGTACTCCTAAGGGCCCTGGCCCCCCAAAGAGAAGTGAGTAGGGCAAATCCACAGCTAAGGGCCATGGCTCCTGCACCCCAACCCCTAGAGAGGGTACGAACTGCTAAGGGCCTGGAATCCCCCAGAGAGCTGAGCATGGCAAATCCAGACCTAAGGGCCAAGGCTCCTGCATCCCAAACAGCAGATAAGGAATGCACCCCTAAGGGCCCCCGCCCCCCACAGAGTTTTCTGTGGGGCAAATTCAGAGCTATGGGGCATGGCTCTAGACATCCACCAAAGAGGGAATGCGCCCGTAAGGTCCCTGGCCTCCCATAGAGAGGTGAGTAGGGCAAATCCAGAGATAACGGCCAAGACTCCAGCACCCCAAACAGCATATAGGGTATGCACTGTTAAGGGCCCTGGCTACCCACAGAGAAGTGTGTGTGGCAAATCTAGAGGGGCATGGCTGCTGCTACCAAACCCAGAGAGAGGGTATGCACTGCTAAGGGCCCCAGCACACCACAAAGAGGAGCATGGGGCAAATCCAGAGATAAGGGTATTGGCACCCGTCCCCCCCCCCAACCACCACAAGAGGGTATGCATCAGTAAAGGACCTGGCCCCCAACAGAAAGCTGAGTGGGGCAAATACAGAGCTAAGGGCCATTGCTCCTGTCCCCAACACAGGAGGTATGAACTGCTAAGCTCCCTGGCCCCCCTACAGAGAGGTAAATGGGGTAAATGTAGAGTTAAGGGGCATGGCTCCAGCCCCACCCCAGAGGGTTTGCACCACTAAGGTCCCTGGCTCCCCACAGAGAGGTGAGTGGGCAATTTCAGAGCTAAGGGGCATGGCTCCTGCCAAACTAGGAGGGCATGCAATGCTAAGGGCCCTGGCCACCCACAGAGAGGTGAGTGGGGCAAATCCAGAGCTAAGGGCCATGACTCCTGTCCCCTCACCCCCCTCCAAGAGTGTATGCACCGCTAAGGGACCTGGCCCCCGACAGAGACCTGAGTGGGGCAAATCCAGAGCTAAGGGCCATTGCTCCTTTCCTAGACACTGGAGATCTGATATGCTAAGGACCCTGGACACAACACAGAGAAGGGATTGGGGAAAATCCAGAGCTAAGGACCATGGCTCCTGCCCCCCAACCCTCAGAGAGGGTTTGTACTGCTAAGGGTCCTGGACCACATAGAAGGCTGAGTGGGGCAAATCCAGAGCTAAGGGCCATGGCACCTGTCCCCTCTCTCCCCTCCAAGAGGGTATGCCCTGATAAGGGACCTGGCCCCCGACAGAGACCTGAGTGGGGCAAATCCAGAGCTAAGGGCCATTGCTCCTGTCCCAAACACTGGAGATATGATATGCTAAGGGCCCCGGCCCCCCACAGAGAGTTCAGTGGGCCAAATCCAGACCTAAGGGCCAAGGCTCCAGCACCCCAAACAGCAGATAAGGGATACACCCCTAAGGTCCCTGGCCGGAGACAGAAAGGCGAGTGGGGCAAATTCAGAGCTAAGGGCCATGGCTCTTGCCACTGAATCCCCAGAGAGGGTATGCCCTGATAAGGGACCTGGCCCCTGACAGAGACCTGAGTCGGGCAAATCCAGAGCTAAGGGCCATGGCTCCTGCCCCCCAACCCTCAGAGAGGGTTTGTACCTCTAAGGGTCCTGGACCACATAGAGGGCTGAGTGGGGCAAATCCAGACCTAAGGGCCATGGCTCCTGCCTGCTATGAGCACATAGGGTATGAATCGCTAAGGGCCCTGGCCCGCCACAGAGCTGAGTGGTGCAAATCCACAGCTAAGGGCCATGGTTCCTGCACCCCAACCACTAGAGTGGATCTGCATTGCTAAGGGCCCTGGCCCCCCACAGAGAGGTGAGGGGGCAAATGTCGACCTAAGGGCCATGGCTCCTGTCCCCCAGACCCGCAAAGAGGTTATACAGTCCTAACGGCCCAGCCCACTACAGAGAGCTGAGTGGGACAAATCTAGAGCTAAAGGCCATGGCTCCTGTCCCCCACCCCAGAAATTATGCACTGCTAACTACCTTGTCCTCCCAATGAGAGGTGAGGGGGCAAATCCAGAGATAAAGGCCATGCCTCTGGCCCCTCAAGCAGTAGATAGGGTAAAGTCCGTGGCCCGACATAGAAAGGTGAGTGGGGCAAATCCAGAGGTATGGGGCATGGCTCCTGCCCGTCCCAGAATTCTAATTCTGCTAAGGGCCTGGGACCCCACAGACGTGACTGGGGCAAATCCAGAGCTAAGGGCATTGGCACCTGCCCCCCACCCCCACATGAGGCTATGTATCACTAAAAGACCAGGCCCCCATCAGAGAGCTGAGCTGAGCAAATCCAGAGCTAAGGGCCATTGCTTCTGTCCCCTCACCCCCCTCCAAGAGGGTATGCACCACTAAGGAACCTGGCCCCTGACAGAAAGGTGAGTGAGGCAAATCCAGAGCTTAGGTCCATGGCTCTTGACCACCAATCAGCACATAGGGTATGCACTGTTAAGGGCCCAGGCTCCCCACAGAGAGGTGAGTGGGGCAAATCCAGAGTTAAGGGGCATGGCTCCTGTCCCCAACACAGGAGGTATGAACTGCTAAGCTCCCTGCCTCCCCGCAGAGAGGTGAGGGGGCAAATTCAGAGCTAAGGGCCATGGCTCCTTCCACTGAATCCCCAGAGACAGTATGTGCTGCTGAGGGCCCTGGCCCCCCACAGAGAGGTGAGTTGGGTAAATCCATTCCTAAGGGCCAAGGCTCCTACACCCCAACCCCTAGAGAGGGTACGCACTGCTAAGGGCCCCGGCCCCCCACAGAGAAGTGAGTGGGGCGAATCTAGACCTAAGGGACAAGGCTCCCACCCCCTAGCAGCAGATAGGGTTTGTACCCCCAAGGGCCCTGGCACCCCATAGAGAGGTGAGTGGGGCAAATCCAGAGCTACGGGCCAAGGCTCCAGCACCCCAAACAGCAGATAGGGTATACACCCCTAATGTCCCTGGCCCGAGACAGAAAGGCGAGTGGGGCAAATCCAGAGCTAAGGGCCATGGCTCCTGCTGCCCAACCCTCAAAGAGGGTTTGTACCGCTAAGGGTCCTGGACCGCATAGAGGGCTGAGTGGGGCAAATTCAGAGCTATGGGCCATGGCTCCTGCCGCTCCCCATAGGGTAAGCACTACTAAGTAGCCTGGGCCCCTCCAGAGAGGTAACTTGGGCAGATCCAGTGCTAAGGGCCATGGCTCCTGCACCCCAACCCCTAGAGTGGGTCTGCATTGCTAAGGGCCCTGGCCCCCAACAGAGAGGCGAGGGGGCAAATGTAGACCTCAGGGCCGTAGCTCCTGTCTCCCAAAACCCTAGAAAGGTTATGCAGAGCTAGGGGCCCCAGCCCACCGCAGAGAGCTGAGTGGGAAAAATCTAGAGCTAAGTGCTATGGCTGCTGCCTCTCCTCCCCGAAGGGTTTGCACTGCTAAGATCCCTGGCTCCCCGCAGAGAGGTGAGGGGGCAAATCTACAGTTAAGGTCCATGGGTCCTGCCCACACCCCTACAGAGGGTATGCACCGCTGAGGGAAGGGCTGCCTACAGAGAACTGAGTGGGGCAAATTCAGAGGTAAGGGCCCTGGCTCCTGCGACTGAACCCCCAGAGAGGGTATACACTGCTAAGGGCCCCGGCCCCCTACAGAGAAGTGAGTTGGATAAATCCAGACCTAAGGGCCAAGGCTCCTGCATCCCAAACAGCAGAAAGGGTATGCACCCCTAAGGGCCCCGGCACCTCAAAGAGAAGTGAGTGGGGCAAATCCAGAGCTAAGGGCCATGGCTCCTGCACCCCAACCCCTAGAGAGGGTACGCACTGCTAAGGGCCTGGAACCACCAGAGAGCCGAGCATGGCAAATGCAGACCTAAGGGCTAAGGCTCCTGCATCCCAAACAGCAGAAAGGGTATGCACCCCTAAGGGCTCTGGCACCCCACAGAGAGTTGAGTGGGCCAAATCCAGAGCTGAGGGGCCAAGGCTCCAGCACCCCAAACAGCAGATAGGGTATACACCCCTAAGGTCCCTGCCCCAAGACAGCAAGGCGAGCAGGGCAAATCCAGAGCTAAGGGCCATGGCTCCTGCCCACACCTCTACAGAGGGTATGCACTGGTAACGGTCCTGGACGGCATAGAGGGCTGAGTGGGGCAAATCCGGAGGTAAGGGCCATTGCTCCTGTCCCAAACACTGGAGATCTGATATGCTAAGGACCCTGGCTCCCCACAGAGAAGGGATTGGGGCAAATCCAGAGCTAAGGGCCATGGCTCCTGCCACCGAACCCCCAGAAAGGGAATGCACTGATAAGGGCACCGGCCCCCCACAGAGAGGTGAGTGGGGAAATCCAGAGCTAAGGGCCATGGCTCCCGCCCACACCCCTACAGAGGGTATGCACCGCTAAGGGAAGGGCTGCCCACAGAGAATTGAGTGGAGGAAATTCAGAGTTAAGGGCCATGGCTCCTGCACCCTATGAGCACATAGGGTATGCACTGCTAAGGGCCCTGGCCCCCCACAGAGTTGATTGGTGGAAATCCACAACTAAGGGCCATGGCTCCAGCCTCCCACCATAGAGGGTATGCACCACTAAGGTCCCTGGCCTCACACAAAAAGGTGAGTGGGGCAAATCCAGAGCTAAGGGCCAAGACTCCTGCCCCCCAGCAGCAGATAGGGTTTGTACCCCCAAGGGCCCTGGCCCCCCACAGAGAGGTGAGTTGGGTAAATCCACTCCTAAGGGCCAAGGCTCGTGTACCTCAACCCCTAGAGAGGGTACACGCTGCTAAGGGCCCCGGCCCCCCACAGAGAAGTGAGTGGGGCAAATCCAGAGCTAAGGGCCATGGCTCCTGCACCCCAACCTCTAGAGAGGGTATGCACTGCTAAGGGCCTGGAACCCCCCAGGGAGCCGAGCATGGCAAATGCAGACCTAAGGGCCAAGCCTCCTGCATCCCAAACAACAGATAGGGTATGGACCCCTACGGGCCCCGGTCCCCCACAGTGTTCTGTGGGGCAAATTCAGAGCTACGGGGCATGGCTTTAGACATCCACCATAGAGGGAATGCACCCCTAAGGTCCCTGGCCTCCCATAGAGAGGTGAGTGGGGCAAATCCAGAGAGAACGGCCAAGGCTCCAGCACCCCAAACAGCAGATAGGGTACGCAACCCTACAGACCCTTGCCCAACACAGAAAGGTGAGTGCGGCAAATCCACAGCTAAGGGCTGTGGCTCCTGCACCCTAACCCCTAGAGAGGGTATGCAGTGCTAAGGGCCTGGGACCCCCCAGAGAGCCAAGCATGGCAAATCCATACCTAAAGGCCAAGGGTCCTGCACCCCAAACAGCAGATAAGGTATGCACCCCTAAGGGTCCCGGCCTCCCACAGAGTGTTGTGTGGGGCAAATCCATAGCTACGGGGCATGGCTCCTGCCAACCCAGGAGGGCATGCAGTGCTAAGGGCCCCGGCCCCCCACAGAGAAGTGAGTGGGGCAAATCCAGAGCCAAGGGCCAAGGCTCCTGCCCCCAAGCAGCAGATTGGGTACATACCCCCAAGGGCCCCGGCTCCCCACAGAGAGTTAAGTGGTGCAAATACAAAGCTGAGGGTCATGGCTCCTGCCAGTCCCAGAATTCTAACTCTGCTAACGGCCTGGGACCCCACAGAGAGCCGAGCATGGACAAGGCTCCTGCCCCCAAATAGCAGAAAGGGTATGCACCCCTAAGGGCACCGGCCCCCCAAAGAGAGGTGAGTGGGGCAAATCCACAGCTAAGGGCCATCCCAACCCCTAGAGAGGGTACACACTGCTAAGGGCCTCGGACCCCCCAGAGAGCCGAGCATGGCAAATTCAGACCTAAGAGCCAAGGCTCCTTCACACCAAACAGCAGATAGGGTGTACACCCCTAAGGTCCCTGGCCCGAGACAGAAAGGTGAGTGGGTCAAATCCAGAGCTTAGGTCCATGGCTCCTGCCCCCCAATCAGCACATAGGGTATTCACTGTTAAGGGCCCATGCTCCCCACAGAGAGGGGAGTGGCCAAATCCAGACCTAAGGGCCATAGTTTATGTCCGCCCCACAGGAGGTATATACCGTTAAGGTCCCTGGCCCACCACAGAGAGGTGAGTGGGGCAAATCCAGAGATAAGTGCCATGGATGCAGTCCCCCATCAAAGAGGGTATGCACACCTAAGGTCCATGGCCCCCCGTAGAGAGGTGAGTAGGGAAAATCCAGAGCTAAGGGCTGTTGCTCCTGTCCCCCAACAGCTAGAGTGGGTATGGACTGTTATGGACCCTGAGCTACCACAGAGAGGTGAGTGGGGCAGATCCAGAGCTAAGAGCCATGGCTGCTGCCACCGAACCCCAAGAGGGGGTATGCATTGCTAAGGCCCCAGCCCCCCACAGAGAGGTGATTGGGGCAAATCAGAGGGCTAAGGGCCATGGCTCCTGCCCTCCCCTAGATGGAAGACACAGCTAAGGGCCCTGGACCACCCCAGTGAGCTGAGTGGGGCAAATCCAGAGCTAAGGGCCATGGCTCCTGTCTCCAACACAGGAGATATATACTGCTGAACTCCCTGGTCCCCACCACCAGGTGGTAAGTGGGGCAAATCCAGAGGTAAGGGACCTTATGGGACCTGGCCCCCCATAGAGAATTTGGTGGGGTAAATCCAGAGCTAAGGGGCATGGCTCCTGCCCTCCCCCAGAGGGCATACACAGCTAAGGGCCCTGGCTCCCCCCAGTGAGCTGAGTGGGGCAAATTCAGAGCTAAGGAGCATGGCTCCTGTCTCCAACACAGGAGATACATACTGCTGAACTCCCTGGTCCCCACCACCAGGAGGTAAGTGGGGCAAATCCAGAGGTAAGGTCCATGGCTCCTGCCTCCCAATTCCTACAGGGGGTAAGGAACCTTATGGGACCTGGCCCCCCATAGAGAATTTGGTGGGGTAAATCCAGAGCTAAGGGGTGTGGCTGCTGCCCCCCCCCCCCGAGGGCATACACCACTAAGTGCCTTGTCCCCCCACTGAGAGCTGAGTCGGGCAAATATAGACCTAAGGGTCATAGTTTCTGTGCACCCCAGAGGAGGTATAAACCGTTAAGGTCCCTGGCCCACCACAGAGAGGTGAGTGGGGCAAATCCAGAGATAAGTGCCATGGATGCAGACCCCCAACAAAGAGGGTATGCACCCCTAGGGTCACTGGGGCCCCATACAGAGGCGAGTGGAGTAAATCCAGAGCTAAGGGCCATGGCTCCTGTCCCCCTAGAGAAGGTATTCACCCCTATAGTCCCTGGCGCCCCACAGAGAGGTGAGTGGGGCAAATCCAGAGACAAGGGCCATGGCTCCTGCCCCATACCATAGAGGGTATGCACCCCTAAGGTCCCCGGCCTGACACACAAAGGTGAGTCGGGCAAATCCAGAGCTTAGGTCCATGGCTCCTGCCCCCCAATCAGCACATAGGGTATGCACCCTTAAGGGCCCAGGCCCCCCACAGAGAGGTGAGTGGGCAATTCCAGGGCTAAGGGGCATGGCTCTGCCAGCCCAGGATGGCATGGAATGCTAAGGGCCCTGGCCACCCACAGAGGAGTGTGGCAAATCTAGAGCTAAGGGGCATGGCTCCTGTCACGAAACCCCCAGAGAGGGTATGCACTGCTAAGGACCCCTGCCCCCACAGAGAGCTGAGTGGGGCAAATCCAGAGCTAAGGGCCATGGCTACTGTACCCAACACAGGAGGTATTTATTTCTAATGTAGCTGGCCACCCACAGAGAGGTAAGTCGGGCAAATCCAGAGCTAATGGCGATGGCTCCTGCCCTGCCTACATGCAATGTATGTACCCCTATGGTCCCTGGTCCCCCATAAAGAGGTGAGTGGGCCAAATCCAGAGCTAAGGGCCATGGTTTCTGCCCACACCCCTACAGAGGGTATGCACCTAAGGGACAGGCTGCCCACAGAGAAATGAGTGGGGGAAATCCAGAGCTAAGGGCCATGACTCCTGTTCCACCAACCCCCAGAGAGGTTATGCACTGCTAAGGGCCCCAGTGCCCCATAGAGTGTTATGTGGGGCAAATCCAGAGCTAAGGGGCATGGCTCCTGCCCTCCCCAAGATGGTATGCACAGCCAAGGGCCCTGGACCCCTCAGTGAGCTGAGTGGGGCAAATACAGAGCTAAGGGACTTGGCTCCTGTCCCCAACGCTGGAGATATGAATTGCTAAGGTCCCTGGCCCCCCGCAGAGAGGGGAGTGGGGCAAATCCAGAGCAAAGGGACATGTCTATTACTCCCCAACCCCTAGAGAGTGTATGGACCATTAAGGGATCCAGACCACCTCAGAGAGGTGAGATGGGCAAATCCAGAGCTAAGGACCATGGCTCCTGCCCTCACAACAGAGAGGGTATGTGCTGCTAAGGGTCCTGGCACCCCACAGAGGGCTGAGTGGGGCAAATCCAGAGGTTAGGGGCATGCCTCCGGCCCTCCCTGGACATGGTAAGTTCTCTGGCCCCCAATAGAAGTGAGCCGGGCAAATCCAGAGCTAAGGGCCATGGCTCCTTTCCCCAACACAGGAGGTATGAACTGCTAAGGTACATGCTGCCCCTAAGAGAGTTAAGTGGGGTAAATCTGGAGCTAAGAGCCATGGCTCCTGTCCCCAATATAGGAGACATGAATTACTAAGGTCCCTGGGACCACAGAGAGCTGAGTGGGGCAAATTTAGAGCTAAGGCCCATGGTTCCTACCACCGAAACCCCAGAGAGGGTATGCACTGCAAGGGGCCCAGCCCTCGATAGAGAGGTGAGTTGGGCAAATCCACAGCTAAGGGCCAAGGCTCCTGCCCCCTGAACAGCAGATAGGGCATGCACCCCAAAGGGCCCCGGCCCCCAACAGAGTGTTGTGTGGGGCAAATCCAGAGCTAAGGGGCATGGCTCCTGCCCTCCCCCAGAGGGCATACACAGCTAAGGGCCCTGGCTCCCCCCAGTGAGCTGAATGGGGCAAATCCAGAGCTAAGGAGCATGGCTCCTGCCAACCCAGGAGGGCATGCAATACTAAGGGCCCTGGCTATCCACAGAGAAGTGAGTGTGGCAAATGTAGAGCTAAGGGCCAAGGCTCCTGCCCCCCAAACAGCAGATAGGGCATGCACCCCAAAGGGCCCCGGCCCCCAACAGAGTGTTGTGTGGGGCAAATCCAGAGCTAAGGGGCATGGCTCCTGCCCTCCCCCAGAGGGCATACACAGCTAAGGGCCCTGGCTCCCCCCAGTGAGCTGAATGGGGCAAATCCAGAGCTAAGGGGCATGGCTCCTGCCAACCCAGGAGGGCATGCAATACTAAGGGCCCTGGCTATCCACAGAGAAGTGAGTGTGGCAAATGTAGAGCTAAGGGCCAAGGCTCCTGCCCCCCAAACACCAGATAGGGCATGCACCCCAAAGGGCCCCAGCCCCCCACAGAGTGTTGTGTCAGGCAAATCCAGAGCTTAGGTCCGTGGCTGTCCCCCCGCTGGCCAGAGAGGGTATGCACTGCTAAGGGCCCTGGCCCCCCACAGGGAGGTGAGTGGGGCAAATCTAGAGCTAAGGGCCATGGCTCCTGTCCCCAGCACAGGAGGTATGAACTTCTAAGGTAGCTGGCCCCCCACAGATAGGTAAGTCTGGCAAATCCAGAGCTAAGGGCCATGGCTCCTGCCTCACCCACACCCAATTTATGTACCCCTATGGTCCCTGGCCCCCCACAAATAGGTGAGTGAGCCAAATCCAGAGCTAAGGGCCATTACTCCTGTACCCCAACCCCTAGAGAGGGCATGCCCTGCTAAGGGCCCTGGACATCACAGAGAGCTGAGCATGGCAAATACTGGGGTAAGGGCCATGGCTCCTTTCCGCAACACAGGAGGTATGAACTGCTAAGGTCCCTGGCCCCCCACAGAGAGGTGAGGGGGTAAATCCAGAGCTAAGGGACATGGCTACTGCCCCCCCAACCCCTAGAGAGGGTATGGACCGTTAAGGCCCTTGGCCCACCACAGAGAGCTAAGTAGGGCAAATCCAGAGATACTGGCCATTGTTCCTGCCCCCACCCCCACCCCGAGAGGATATGGACCCCTAAGTTCCCTGGCCCATCACAGAAGTGAGTGGGATAAACCCAGAGCTAAGGCCCATGGCTACTGCCCCCATACCGTAGAGTGGGTATGTACTTCTAAGGGCCCTAGACCCCACATAAAGCTGAGTGGGGCAAATCCAGAGCCAAGGGCCATGGCTTCTGTCCCCAACACAGGAGGTATGAACTGCTAAGGTCCCTGCCCCCCCCCCCAAGAGAGGTACATTGGGTAAATCCAGAGTTAAGGGCCATGGCTCCTACACCCTCCCCCAGAGAGGTTATGCAACGCTAAGGGCCCTGGCTCCCCACAGAGAGGTGAGTGGGGCAAATCTAGAGCTAAGGGCCATGGCTCTGCTCCCCCCCACCCCGAGGTTATGCACCACTAAGGGCCTTGTCCCCCCACAGAGAAGTGAGCCAGGGAGGCAGTGCAGTTTTTGTTAAAGCCAATGGCCCCAGCTCTGGGCAGAGATGCGCCAGAAGGTGGGTGTACAGTGACGAGCAGTGGCCCCCTACCTGTCAGAATACGTGTAGGGGTGCAGCAAGTGTGCAGCTAAAGGCCCCTGGCTCCCCCCAGAGAACCGTGCCAGGAGGGCAAGAGGTAAGGGTCACTGCCTCGAACTGACAGTTGAGCAGAAGGTCCAGTTGAGGTTGAAGGCAGAAGGCCCCCCTCCCCAAGAGGTGAGCCATGGACTGAAGATGCCCAGAGCTAAGAACTATGGCCCCAGTCTCCCGAAGAATGGTGAAAACAGAAGGCAGCAGGTCCAAAGTTAAGGGAGATGGCCCCTATCCCCTGCAGAGTAGGGAAGAGAAGGTAGGGCAGTTCTTGTTAAGGGCCACTGCCATCCCTGTGGGCACGTTACCTGCACAGAGGTATGCCTCTGTAGGGAGGCAGTAGGTGCATACCTAAGATGCCCCTGGCTCCCCACAGAGACGTGAGGAGTTGGCAGGTTAAGAGATAAGGGCGATGGCCCCTGCCCCCTCCCACAGGGCCAGGCTTAAGGGTGACAGCCCCTGTCTCCCCCCTGTTCAGGGTCAGCTATGTGTGGAGTCAGAGGTGACAGGTCCACAGCTAAGGCCCCTGGCCCCCCACAGAAAGATGAATGGGAGGGTGACAGCTAAGGGCCCTGGCCCCTACCCTGCCAGGATAGGTACAAGGACATGGCAGATCCAGAGCTAAAGGCTCCTGGGCACCTCTGCAGAAAAGTGAGTCAGAAGGTGGTAGGTCCAGAGCTGAGGGAGATGGCCCCTGCTCCATGCCCACACTGCCCCAGAGAGATGTGTAGGTCATGGGCCCTGTCGCCTGCAGTTGCAATTACTGGGGCCATGCACCCGCTTACACTCTGCAGGGATGTTGTAGGTCCAGAGATAATGGCCTCTGGCCCCCAGCAGTGAGGTGAGGGAATGAAGACAGGTCTATAGCTAAGGGAAATGCCCCCCCCAAAGTGAGTTAGATGGTGTCAGGAGATGGCCCATGACTTCCAGAGAGAGAGATGGGAGGAGGCGGCAGGTACAGAACTAAGGGGGATGGCGCATGGGCCCCCACCCCTAGGGATCCACAACTCAGGACTCCTGGACCCCCACAGATCAGTGAAAGGGTAACAGGTCCACAACTAAGGGCCATTGTTACTGCCCTGCCAGCATAGGTGCAAAAGGGCAGCAGATCCTCAGAGAATGGCTCCTGGCCCCGTACAGAGAGATGAGTCAGAAGGTGGCAGGTTAGGAGTTAAGCAAGAAGGCCCTTTCCCAGTTCCCCTTACTGCTTTACCCCCCACCAAGAGAGCAGTATGAAGAAATGATTGTGCCCCTGCAGACAGGTGGCCCAGAGAGGGGCAGGTCCTGAGTTAGGAGGGATGGCTCCTATCCTCCCCAAGGTGTACTAGGACATGGCAGGTCGAGAGCTAAGGCCCCTGGGCTCCCTCTGACAGGTGAGAGAGGGGGCAAGAGGTGCAAAGATATTGGCAATGACTCCTGCACCTGCAGAGAGGTGAGGGAGGCATACCTGAAGAGAGGTATGCCTTTGCTGGGAGGTGGCATGTCCAGAGATACGGGCTCCTCATCCACCCCAGAGAAATGGGCATACAGGCAACAGGTGCAGATCATGGCCTCAGCACATTCCCCCCTACCCCCCGCCCCCAGTAAGTCACAAGGTGGCAAGTCAGGAGTTAAGCTACATGCCTCCCGCTATGGAGGAGGGTACAAGGAGGGCAGGTCCAGAGTTAAGGAAGATGATCCCTGGCCCCCTGCAGGGAGGTGAGCAGGTCCATAGCTAAGGGTGCTTGGCCTCCCACAGAGAGGTGAGTGAGAGGGTTCCAGATCCAAAGCTAAGGATGCTGGCCCCTGCCTCCCTTCAGAGGTGAGAGAGGGAAGGTAGTAGGTTCAGACATAAGGGTGATGACCCCTGCTCTGCCCTGGTAGGTTCAGAGCCAGAGGCAATTGCAAGTGCCCCCTTCCAAAAGAAGTGACTGAGATCAGGAAAGAAGAGAGTTAAGGAGGATGGTCCCTATCCTTCAAAGAGGTGATTGAGAAGGTGGTAGGTCCAGAGCTAGCAGCACACGGTGGAAGGGACAGTGCTAAGAGGGCACCCAGGAGGAGCAGAAACACTTGGGCTCCATCTTTGAGGTAACCTATGAAGCCTAGAGGCTTCTTCAATCAGGAGAATGTGGGCAATATTTTCCCATATTGGCATTTCATGGGAGTTGGTTTTCAGATAATCACACATCTCAGCAGGAATCCTAAGATCAAGACAGAGTTGACCATAGCGACCAAAGGAGCCACTAATCCAATCTCCTCTAGACACCAAGAAACAGAAATTGTCTTGCCTTGGATCACACAGTAAATGGGAGAACCAGGATTCAAGACCAGGGATCTTTTCACTCCATGGCAATGCCTCCTAGCCAGGGGCCCTAACCCACAATCCTTTCTGGACTGCTGACACTGATACACTTAAACACTGACATGAGAAAAAGGTACATCAATTGCTACGTATGTCACCACATAAGCCAAGTGTAATATTTGATCAGATGTATTTATGGAGGTAGGACTGTCATTTTCCTCCACCCCTGTCAGTGGAACACTCCAGGGGTCTATCTTTGGGCTTAACCTCGTCGATATGTTTCTCAGTGACTTGGAGAAAGACACAGACAGCATACTTAGAAGATTTACACACAACTCAGAGAAAGAAATATCTAATACCACATTATTGGATGACAGAGTCTTAGAATCCAGAAAGATGCTCACAGGTCAGACCAATGGGCCAAGTCTAGGAAGATGAAAGGGGCCAAATGTTAAGAACCACTTTGGGGGATTGCAAAGATCTTCACAAGTCCATGGTGAGGAAAGTCTGGCTAGGCAATATGGGAGAAGGGTGTGTATGTGTGTGGGGGGATTAGTGAAATGCAACCTTCATTTGCAACATGGGACAGGAAACTCCACCCCCCTCATGAATGAAAAGTGGAATAAATGGAAATATGAAATATCATGTTCAGGGACTTGGGAGGTGATAGTACTGCTACACTTTGCCCTGCCCTACTCAACGCACAGATGGAGCATACTGTGTTTAGTTTCTAGGTATGACATGTTAGGGAGAACAATAACACAGTCTGGAACACATCCAGAGAAAGGCAACCAGAATAATGAAGAGCCTCTAGCTCAGGGGTGGGAAACCTGCAGCCTCAAGGCCCCACGTGGCCCTCTAGGTCCTCACGTGCAGCCCTTTGACTGAATCCAAACTTCCCGAACAAATCCCCTTAATAAAAGGATTTGTTCTGTAAAACTTGGACTCAGTCAAAAGGCCGCACATGAGGACCTAGAAGGCCACGTGTGACCTCAAGGCCACAGGTTCCCCACTCCTGCTCTAGCTCATGCTATATTAGGATCAGCTGAAGGAACTGGAGATATTTAGGCTAGAGAAAATAAGATTTGGAAAAGACAGAAAGGATAGCAGTCTTTTCAAGTAGTGAAGGCCCATCCAAGGGAAGAGGTATTTCACTTACTCTGGTTAGCCCCAGAAGGCAGATTTAGGAACAATGGGTGGAAACTGTAGAAAAGCAAAGTTAGGCTTGGAAAAAAAAAGGAAACAATGCCTAATAATTAGAGCTGTCCACAAATGAAATGGGTGGGTTTGAGAGAGGTGACTTTGAATGTTCTGAAAATAATCAGCTGATTCATTAGAAATGACAAATATTTAAATAGCTATAGTAAAACATTTCATTCACTGGAATTATGGGAGTCATACTGAAATTCTCCTGCTCTCCAAAGTGGCCATCTAATCCATCCAGCACCCGTTCTTTTATGAAGCGGAAGCAGGGGACTGATGTTACACAGATCACAGGAAAACAAAATAGCCAAATGTACTGGTGCCCCAGTAAACTGGATGGCGCCCCATTGGCTCTTCTTAGGGCAGTTAGAACCTATGACCATATATGGTCATGTTTTCTATGGAATGGAAAGATCCTTTTTAAAATTATCCCACTGAACTATAAACAGAACTATGAGGTCTGGCTTTATACAACTTGGTTTTAATCCATCTCCATGAACTCAAGGGTCATTTCTATAACCAGTGACTAGAGAAAAAATCGACTATTTGTAGGAATTAGAGACTGATTGATTGGAGGAGGGGCAGTGAGGGAAAGAACAGAGCTTTGGCACCTGGGTGACTAGGAGAAAGGTCATGCTATAAACAGAAATAAGGACTTGGTTTGGACAGGTAGGGAGGGAAGATGACAAGTTTAGTTTCTGATATCCTGAATTTGAGGTGCTGACAGATGGAAATATAGGGCCTGAGCTTGGGAGAAAGGTTGGAGTTGGGGATACAGGTCTGAAAATCATCTGCTGGAGTGGATGAAATCATTGAGGGAGAGAGTAAAAACAGAATAGAGAGCCAAGAACAGACCTTTGGAGTGCTCTCATATTTGGTGACGTGTATATGAAGAGATGTCTGTAGCAAGCAGTAGAACAGACAGGAGAACCAGGATGGGAGATGTCAGAGCTGACAAGGCACTGAAACAAGTCCTTGGATCTAGTCACCTTGGAGAGAACACTGTCAGTAGGACAGTGAAAGATTTCAAATGGCTGAGGAGTGTGTGCTAGTACAGCAATGTATTTGACTCTACTTCCTAGAAACGTGGTAGGAAGAAGAGGGTACACAGCAGCATTAGGGGGTAGCAGAGTGGAGGGAAGCTTATGCTGATGTTTTGAGCATGAATAATGTACTTAAAGTACATTGTCCAAACAACCTGTCACCTCACTGGTGTCTTATCAAAAATAGCATCCTCCTCATTTATTCTGATGAGGGTTTTGGGCAAGGAGCTGGTCACAGTCTTCTGCCCCTGACAAGATGGCCCATCAACCAAACACCTAAAATACGGCCATCCTGGCCATCATTTGCTTTGCCTACACCATCTCATCTTTGTAGCCTGTTATGACTTTTTCATTGAACAAGGAAGGGCTCAAGCAGATCCAAGTTTTGTAGGCAGGGGTAGGGGTGGGGGGTGTGCTCGGGCCATCACCCTTATCTCTGTACCTGTCAACTATGGGTTCATCTCTCTGTGGGGGCCCAGAGGCCGTTATCTCTGTACATGCTGCCTCCTAGGATCTTTGATCACATCATTTACCTTTGCTACAACTAGACCTATGCTTCTCCCAAGCTATGTCTTAAGATTGGAATGTCTTCCCTCCCCTCTGCTGCTGCCCCTCCCTTTCCTCCATCTACCATGTTTCAAACACAAAGTTGACAACTTTTCCCAGACCCATATTTAAACAAACATAACATTCTGTCTCTCCACTTTCAGCAGTAAATGTACCAGTGCAAGCATGTGCTGGACCTAGAGCAGGAGTGGGGAACCTGAGACCTAGAGGCCCTCTAGGTCCTCAGGTGCAGCCTTTTGACTTGAGTCCAAGTTTTACAGAACAAATCCTTTTATTAGGGGGATTTGTTCTGTTAAGTTTGGATTTGGTCAAAGGGCACTTGAGGACCTAGAGGGTCACATGTGGCCTCCATGCTGCAGGTTCCCCACGCTCGACCTAGGGTAATGCTGCACTCATCTTGCCTCACTGGAGAAATGAGTGTATTTTCCTGATAATTGAAGCTTATAACGTTAAGTATCAAAACTTTTTACTGTAAGCAAATCTTCATCAAAATGCTTCCCAGTCTTAAGTAAAAGTCATTCTTAGGCAGGATTTCCTTTTTCCTTCATGACAAAGTGCAAAGAACACTAGGCTTGAAGTCAGTGTGTCTGTCACTTACTGCCTTGGGCAAGTCATTGACCCTCTGGGTCCATTTCCTCATCTGCAAAATGACGGAACTGGAATAGATGATGTCTAAGGTCCATCGTAGCTCAGAATCTTAGGGTCACTATGAACGTTAGTCATTATCATTTCATCAGCCTGGAGAACTCATGGTATAGAATCTTCTTCCAGCAATACAAGTTGGCAACTCGGTTGTAACATACAATCTCTACTGAAATCCATTCATGTTGCAAGCGGCTAATCAAGGATTTAGGGCTATTTGTCCCTACACAAAATGACCACAAGCTGCCTTGTGAGTCCCTGGATCTGTTAGAGTTTTCCTGTCTCTTCCACCATGCTAGTCCTGCCTTCTGCCTTGCCTGGCCCCCAGCCTCTAGTTGTTGCTTCTAATCCACTGAGCTGTGAAAACATAACCATGGACTTGTTGGAACTGTGCATAAACATGAGTAAGTGTATTCTAAAGGGTCTGAGAAAGTTATTGAGCTTTTAAATGCATGATGGCTAAGGGGCCTTAAGAAAACTCTCCTTCTCTGTTCTTTGATGTATTCTGGAGAGCTGAGATGTCACTAGGTTCCCTCTGGATAATTCAGGTGCTACTTCAAAGATCCAGTGACGCAAGTTGGAACCCTTTTTACACCTTAGAAGACAGTCTCAGAGTTCTTGTGGTCAACATGACTCATTCCCCTTAGCTAAGTTGGTCCATAGGTGACAGACACATTATAGTGGTGGGGTTTCCATCTGTCAGAGCATGAATTTCGCTGGCCTAGCTTTTGAGAGCTTGGAATCACCTCCACGCCATAATGACACAGTAGAGGAGGCCTTTGGAGAAGAGGGGATGTAGTTATTTTTAAAATGGACTTACGCATTCTTTTGCTATATGCACTCTCCATATTTGTTGGGACCATTACAGATTATCAGCTTTTGGAGGCCTAGGGTAAATCTTCACTTACTTTATCTACTGTGAAACACCCCACTGTGTAAAAAGGTCAAATCTTTCTGATGATGATGATGATGTAACCCTCAAGAATTACTTACAAAACCATAATGTGAATCACTTCTCTCCTTGACAGGAACTGGCTGCTTATGGAAATACTCCTGATGCTGTGAAGTTAACCACTATGGGTAAGGAGTGATATAGGATTTCCAGAGATTGAAAAGTGAAGGTCATATAAGCTCATAGTTTACGTCCTTGGAATCCACCTTTTATGCTGTCCTTTATATGCACTACTGACGTTAGGCATTTCTAAAGGACATACTATTTTATTTGCAACATATTGCCCTTAATTTATATTTACTAGGCAGAATGGTGAATTAGAGGCTAGGGACCAGGGAGACCGGGGTTCAGGTTCAGGCTCCTACAACGCTAACAAGCTATATGACCTTAAGAAAGTAATTTTCTCTCTTTAAGCCTCATTTTTCTCGTCTGCAAAAATAAAAGGTTAATGATAGTCGCCTTGCCTACCTCTCCCCTGTAGGGCTTTTGTGAGGAAATGCACTGGCTTCCACGATTGCTACAGGATTGCTGTTATGTTTCTAATACCTGCTAGCATTTTCCCCAGACAGTAGCTCTAAGCTGTGAAACTTTAGCTTCCACATTTCCATCCACCAGATTGCTTCTCTGCTTCTTGATGAGTGACCAGTTGGTATTTTACTAAGCCCCATGCTACAGTGGAGAGTGTGCTGCCATTTGGAGTCCCAAGCCACCTGAGTCCGAGCAATGCTCATTAGCTGTGAGCAAGTCCCTTTCCCCAAACCTCAGTTCCCTCATTTGTAAAATGGAGATATTTTAGATACTACCTATCTCACTTGACTATTGTGAACAAAATGCTACAGCAACATGAGTGTTATTGCCTTTCCCTCCCTTTTGGCTGGTGTGAAGATAGTCCAGAAAACCCTGCTATTTGGAAACCCAGGGTGGCAAACCATGGTGTTATGCTTAGTAGCTATCATAGGTCAATGCTCAACTTTAGTCAGATGTTTTCCTATGTTTCACTGAAATAAGAGAGAGTAAATGAAAAGAATGGACCCCTATGGAAACGGTGTACCCAAAAGGGTAACTCATTGTAGTCTAGAAAATATTATGTGCCATAAGGGAGGTAGTTGCAGCTATGTGATGCCAGAAGCATTTTATACTAATCCCAATCTGCTACAACCTCAAGGTATTCTTTGAACAGCATTCACCTCTAAATGTTCCTCAGTTTGGAATTTTCATTTGACCAAGTCCTGCACTGTAGTGCGGGCTGGCAAGCGGCTCCCCAGAAGTCACTACTTTAAGGCTCTGTATGTGGATTGACCTTTCAGATTTACTCAAAGATGGCTTTGGGGACCACCCTCTTTATTACTGTCTTATTGCAGAAGTACCAGATGATTCTGAGACGACAGGTAAGATACACTCCCCTTAACTGTTTTCATACCGACACTCCTCTGCCAGTAGGATGAAGTGTAACAAAAAGCACTACTTAAGTAGAAGATGAGTAAAGGGGGTTATATTTGGGGAGTTCATATAGCCCATGTGTTACAGGGAGAGCTCTTGTGGTTACTAGTTTTTCCAGTAGTAAACTTTGATATTATCCTTTAGAATAAGGAAGGAGAAAGATGAAAAGTTTGGATCCCACTTTCAAGTTGAAGGTAGCCACAGATGATAGGTAAAACATATTTCCTGGGAAAACACGAAGCCTTATTCTACAGGCCTAGTCTCATTAAGACTATTTCCTGCCTAGGAAAAACTTCCATTAAAATTCTTTGGCAACACACAGCCAAAGATCTTGAGTAACTGAGGAAATTGGTAACAGAGATTGGCAATCAGTAATTCTAATTCATAGCCTCATGCAGAGCCTGGAAAATGCTGTCAATGGATTCTAAACAAAAATTTATTTTTAAAGGACTAATAGGACAAATATTTTGATACTCAATAAAAATGAAAGCACTCAACCTTTTGCACACTCCATCTCTAGGTACTATGGCAGTAGGGTTTGCAATGTACTATTTCACCTATGACCCTTGGATTGGCAAGTTACTCTACCTGGAAGACTTCTATATCATGGAACCTTTTAGAGGTAAAACTATCTCTTATCAATCAACAGGCTTTTATTAAATATTTACTATGTTCCAGGCACTGTGATAAGAGCTGAGGATGCAAAAACTGGCAAAAATAGTTCCTGCTCTCAAGGAGCTTACATTCTAATGGGGAAAGACAATATGTAAATAAATAGGTACATTCTCTCTCTTTCTATATATTCTCTCTCTCATGAAGATGGAAAGAGAAAGCATTAGCAGCTGGGGAGGGGGACTTGGAAAGGCCTCTTACAGGTGACACTTCTGAGTCCTGAAGGAAGCCAGGAGGTAGAAGTGAGGAGGGAGAGCATTCCAAGCTAAAGATAGAACAAAAGTACAGTTAAGAGTCATGTGTGAGAATCAGCAAGTAGGTCAGTACAGTTGGATTGAAGAGTGCATGGAGAGGATTAGAGTATAAGACTGGAAAGGCAGAAAGAGGGTAGGTCATGAAGGTTGCTGTATTTGCTTCTTGATGGAATAGGGAACCACTGGAGTTTATACTGGGGGTGTGTGTGTGTGTGTGTGTGAGGCTGAGATGGTCAGGACTTAAGATCATTTTGTGGGGTGAGGAGAGACTTGACGCAAGGAGACCAATCAAGGCTACTACACTGGTCTAGGCAAGAGGTGACAAGGACTTAAACTAGGGTTGTTATTATATGAATGGGGAGAAGTGGATATATAAGAAAGATGTTGTGAAGGTAAAAAAGGGAAGATTTAGCAACATACGAGTGAGCAAAGTCCATGGGTAACAGTAAAAGTGAAGTTTAGCAGAAGGGTCGGTTTGTGGGAAAGATGAGTTCTGTTATGGACATGTTGAGTTTGAGATGCCTATTGGACAAGCTGTTTGAAATGCCTAATATGTCACTGGTGATGTGAGACTGAAGTCTAGGGGAGAAAAGAAGCTTGGATATAGAGATACAGGAATCAGCTTAGAGATGGGATCATCAGCACAAAGATGAGTTCCATGGGAGCTGATGAGGTCATCAAGTGGCCAGGATAGAACCTTACAGACATCTACAATTAGTGGGCATGACATGGATGAAGATACAACAAAGGAGAATGAGGAATAATCGCACAACTAGAAGAACCAGAAAATGATAGTGCCAGGAAAACCTAGAGAGTAGAGGATATCTGGGAAGAAAGGGTTATTAACAGCATCAAAAGCTACAGAAAGGCTAAGAAGGATGAGGAATGAGAAAAGCCAATCAGATTGGATAATGAAATGGTCATTGGGCACTTTGGAGAAAGCAGAGGGCAAGAAAGGAAGCAGAGCCACCTGGTGTTGGCAGCTTTCTTAAAGTTTCACCAAGGAAGGCAGAAGAGCTATAGGATATTAAGGGACATAGAGGGGTTTGGAACATGTGAGGGTATCTTGTAAGGATGGGGGAAACATGAGCATGTTTGTAGCCAGCAGGGAAGGAACCAAATAGCAGAGCAAGAGGGAAGATTAGTGAGAGTGAGGATGAGAGTAGAGGCAATTTATTGGAGAAGACAGGGGGGATGAAATCAAGGGTACACACAGTTTGTCTTGGCAAGGAGAGAGGCGTCCTCTTCATCCAAGACAGGGTAAAGGAAATGGTGGGAGAAGACATTTGAGTGATGAGGGGAGAACAGGGAGCTCATGGTAAATGACCTCAATGCTTCTGGTCCAGTTCTGTGGTGAGGTCCTTAGTGGAGTGGGTGGGAGGGCTGAGGAGAGAAGAGAAGGTTTGGAACAGCTGCTGTGGTGATTGGGATGGAGAATTGATTTCCTTGATGCAGGGAGAGGCCAGTTGAAACTGGAGAATATAAACTTGTAATGGATTTAGCATGGTTTTGTGACTTCCCCCAGCTCTATTCAGCACAATGTTAATAGGATCAAGGGAGGTGGATGCTTGAAAGTAAACCAGGATTGGGTCTTGGTGTTACATGAGTGACAATAGGACAAGGAGACAAGGAATTCAGCTGTGAGGCTAGTGTAGACTTGAACTCATTCACCAAGGTGTCGAATTTAGGAAAGGAGGACAGTACAGCTAGTACAAGGGTGGTGGCTAGGGAGAGTATTGAAAGATGGAAATACTGGAGGTCCTGATGAGGACAAAGAACAGGGTTAGGAATGATAAGGAATAGGGAAAATGGAATAAAAAAAAGGTTATGATCAAAGAATTTAAGAATTTGGAAATGTCAAAGTTGGGCTGCTTGTGCATGATGGCAAGATCAAGGGCATGACCACCTCTTTGTGCAGCTAAGGTGTAACAGAAGGGTGGCTTATGGGAACTGAAGGGATTGAAGAACTGATCATTTAGGGTATTTGAAGGAAAATCAGTATGCATATTGAAGTAGCCCAACATCATGAGGATAAGAGTTAGGGTGGAAAGACTTGTGAGCCTTCTTCAACCCACTGAAGAAAGGAGAATGACCTTGGGGGGAATAGAAGGGTCAGTGGATAACGGCCACCAGGTTCTGGATTTAGTGATGAATTTGGATACTTGGAAGTATAAAATTATACTTAGGGTTGAGGAATCAGAGATGGGACTTACACATCAACACATAGAACATTAATGAATTGTAATTATGTTCTGAAAAGCATTGTGGTACAGTGGATGGAGTACTTGTCCCAGAGACAGGAAGACCTTTCAGTGCCCCAGGATAATGCCTCTCCCCACACTACAGATCTACATTGATAGAGGATATTATTCACCAGTATCCTGTTCTCTAAATCAATGAAATCATTGGTCTGGACCAAAAAAGAGTTTTATCTCAATCCTTCACTTAATTTTTTACATTTTGACTCAAAAATGTTTGATTTATTGTTTCTTATTCAGAGCTTAAGTTGGGTAGACTATCACAACATGCTTTCCTTTAAAAGAATTCTGAAAAAAAATAAAATGAACTGGAGAAGCAAAAAGCAAACCGCTCCAGTATCTCTGCCAAGAAAACCCCAAATGGGGTCACGAAGAGTTGGGCATGACTGAAAAAAGTTGCAGGTGAAACAACGTCTTGTAAAGTGTCTTTTCTCATAAATAACGAAGGGAACAGGCTAAGACATTCCTGAACACACAGAATGCTTGGCTTACTGTTTTCTCCCTCTTGGATTTATTCGAGAATTCTTTAAGAACTATCTTGAGAAATCTGCTTTGTCCATGGTTATTATGGGGTTTTTTGTTCAAACATTTTGAAGAGAATTCAAAAAAAGAAAAAGAATTCTGTTCCTTCCTTCATTGGTGAGTTGAGAGTAGTAGACGAGACACTTGTCTTTAAAGGGTGAGGAAGACATGCTTATTTACTGATCTTTAAAAAAAAAATCCAACAAAGCAACTTCTTTTCTAAATATGAAATCCACAGTGGAACACTAACAATCTGTGTCTGTGGGGATGGATAAATTGGATGTGAAGCTCTTGTATTTGCAACTTGTGCACATGCATGAATCCGTACTTGGGCTACTTTTTCTGCTGTTCTCATTTCTGCATTCTCCATTTTAAAGGTTTAGGTATTGGATCCGAAATTCTGAGGAAACTAAGTCAGGTCTGTATTACTTATAACCAGTATTTGTAATTTAAATGTTAGCCATTTATCTTTAAAAATTTAACATACTCTTTGGAATTATATAGGATTGGATAGCTATTTAATCCAGGAAGTTGAACACAACCGAAATATAGAAGCAGAGTGGTGTAAGTGAAAAGGTCCTGAACTTAGAGTCAGGGCGGGGGGCAGGCATTTAAATTTGGCCACCAGGACATTTAATTTTGTGGCTGGGGCAAGCCATCATCTCTGAGTTGCATTTTTCTGATCAGCAAAATGGTATTAACACTTTCAGGCCTTATCATGGTTGTTGTGAAAATCAAATGGAATAATGTATAATACAGCTCTTTCTGAATGCCAGCTATTATCATAAATGAATACTGTACAAGTTTTAGTTGAAATAAATGTGTTTGACATCTAGAAATATTCTGGACTTGGAGAGGGGAAGACTGGGGTTCAAATCTTGTCTTAGATACTTACTAGGAATGTAATGTCTCTCTGCCTCAGTTTCCTTGTCTGTAAAATGGAGATAATAGCCCCTAACTCACAGAGTTGTTTTGAGGATCAAATGAGATTACTTGTGTAAAGTGCTTTGCAAACCTCAGAATGAGAATATAAATGCCCATCACTTATTATTATTATATTTTATTTACAGAAGCTTCATTATACCATTACTGGAAAGGAGAACTGACCATAAAGCAGGTCATCCAATGATACTTCCATTAGTTAAGTACAGGGCACAAGGGCTCTGATGTAAAATGATTTCACCTACAAGGTGAGGTTCCATGGTAGAGAAAGAAGAATAGCATTTTAAGTCCAAGTTCTTTTGTGCCATGATTGTATGAAAAGTCAGCAGGATTTGTAGTGGCACTAATGAGTGGTACTCGTTCAGGGGTTGTTAAATTTGGAACAATGGAATTCCATCCATTCTAGAGATATGAAATGCCTTAAGAGAGAAATTTTGCAAGAATATTTTCTTAGAAGTAATAGATGCGCACACAATGCCTCTCACATACGGATGGCATTTTCTGAATGAAGTAAGGAATCTCCTAATCCGCTTTCAAATAAGAATGCCCCTTCTTTGCTTTTGTAAACAGATAGCAATTATCAACAGCTGCAGCTGCATGAACTTTCTTGTGGTCATATGGAACCAGACCTCTACCGAATACTACATCAGGCGGGGGGCCCAGGACTTATCCTCTCGGGAGGGTTGGCATCTGTTCCGGTTTAACAAAAAGGAGCTTTTAAAAATGGCAAAAGAAAAGTGAAGGTGCCTCCAAATTGTCGTTCCAGGTTCTAAACCCTCGTCCTGTTGACTTCTTTGTGCCATACATCACATCCCTAGCCTCTGGTCTGAGCCCCCACATAGACCAGTTGCTCAAACAGCTGGTGAAACACAGTAAACTCTTGGTTATCCTCACCTAACAATCACTTCTGTTTGTCTCGTAGTTTTATTTTTCGATCTGCCAGTCTAGATCTACATAAATGTATATTTTGTATATTCACTTGTAGAAAGGTAAGTTTCTGGAAATTCCCTTCAAACCAAATAATGAAGCTGCCCTAGAAGACTTGACCCAGAATTTTCTATCCTATACTTTCCATGCTGGACATGGGGAAGTGTGATCTTTCTAAATCTGTTTTCTGTATGGCTTCCACTTCCCTGGATACAAGTTTGGGGTAATAATTTGAGATATTTTGGTTTAGCAATTGGACCAATTTCCCAAGAACACTGAATCTGAAGTCAGAAGCCCTCCAATGTGAATGCTCCCTCTACCACTACTTTGGTGACCTTAAGAAGTTACCTTCTCTTTCTTGGCCTCAGTTTTCCCTTCTGTAAAATGGCAGTAGACTAGATGCTTTCCAAGGTCCCTTCACTGCTCTAAATCCTGTTGGAAATAATCGAATAGAAATAGTGACTCCAGTAAACAAAGGCAGTGATCTCTCTAAAGTTAAAAGCAAGGCCTGGCTTAGATGAACCCTTTTGGGATAAATTCACTATCACAATTGACTGCTGACTGGTTTTACTGGCAATAGACCCTGGCTATAGTCCAGATGCTCACTGTCTAGAGTAGGGATGGGGAACCTGTGGCCATGAGGCCACATGTGGCCCTCTAGGTCCCCAAGTGAAGCCCTTTGACTGAGTCCAAACTTCACAGAACAAATCCCCTTAATAAAACAATTGGTTCTGTAAAACTCGGACTCAGTCAAAAGGCTGGGAGGCTGCAGGTTCCCCATCCCTGGTCTAGACTACAGTTACTGAATTCTTTTGTTGTCATTGATAGACCTGAAGGATGGTTAAGTTAGTCCAGAAATGGCTTAATGCTCTCCCAGGCTTGTAGGATAGTGTAAGGTGCTTTATATTACCACATCACAGGTAGAAGGGGAAGAGAAGAGGGAAAGGCATGAGCCTTTATATAGCACCTACTATGTGCCAAGCACTGTGCTAAGTGCTTTTATAAATATTTACTCATCTGATCTCACAACCCTAGGAGGTAGGTGCTATTACATTTTACAGACAAGGAAACTGAGGCTGAGAGAGGTTAAGTGACTTGTTCAGGGTCACACAACTAGTAAGTATCTGAGGCTGAATTGAAACTCAGGTCTTCCTGACTCTAGGCCCAGCACTCTGTCTATGGTGCCACTAGCTACGTTACACCACTAGCTGACATCACATCCTACAATGTACAACATTTCTGTCTTATACCAAATTTTCAGATGACAAGGGCTATACTTTTGGGATCTGTGAACTTAAATCCAGCACCAGTTTGCTTAAAGTACTTTAAAATGAAATTAAGTCACAAACTTTGATCAAATGGTATCAAAGCTATCATTCCAGACCTTGGGTGGATGGAAATAGAAACGTGAAATAATTTCCTACAATGTAATTTCTAAGTTGAATCCCAATACATATTCTTCATTTTAATGTGGTATTATGTGGTAAGTAGGCTAGGCTCACCTTTCTTATAGCATTACTTAAGGTATAAGACTTTTAAAAATTACATTGCTTAAGTTATGCAACAAAAAGTTTTAGTACTTGGTACATAATTTCATTTTTTCCAGCTACAACCAAAGCAGACCCAATTTACTCAGTATCAACTATCTTACTACATAACATTTTGAGGAAACTAGATTTTTACCTTTAAATCAAGTTCATTCTTCTTCCACTTCAAATTGATAATAAGCTTCTTTACTGTAGCACTTTTTTTGTGGACAAAAACTTCATTCCTACTAGAAAAATATTAGAAATCCCAAATGGTAATTGAGGTGGGGGAGGGGGAAGGAGGGAGAGGAAGAGGACTCTGCATATTTTAAAATGATATCCTCTGATGTGGAGTCAGTGGAGCATCATGGATAGAATTAGAAGGCCAGCTTTGGGAAAAGAGGAAACCTGAGACAGACTGAGGCTCATGGCCAGCTTCTGACACAAACACACACGCAGGCTCATTTGCATTAGTACACTATTTGATATACTAGGAATTCCTTATGCTGAAAGAAATCACAGGTGTGGCCCCCCAAAAGGTTCTCTGATCATTAGAGCAGTGCCTGTGTCTAATCTCTGGATACTACTTTAGTCCAAATACTTCTGAGACGTGAATTTTTAACATACAGACACTCAAATAATTATTATGCATCTAGATAATGTTCTCCAGGAATTTACTTTTGTTTTTAGTGAAATATTTAGTGAAATACAGACTTTTGATTTTTAATCTTCATCTCCAAAATAATAACTCCTATTCCCCCCTCAACCAGCATATTTTACCTGTTACGTGGATTTCCAAACTGATGGGTTAAGTATTTACCCACGAACTCCTATTTTGTATAGACGACAATTTATATCTGCAATATACAAATCTCAATAGCCAAGACACACCTGCAATTTTCTTAACGGCTAATAATTCCACAAGGCTTTAATTCCTTTTACTGCCAAATTCGGGCATTAATTTTTTTTCATATACATTTTATGGATATCCCCTCCTCCAGGGCCGCGACTTTAAGAGCTGTATCTATGTGCCTAGAGGGAGATGAGATGGTGCTTGGTCAGAACCGGGACACAAAGGCAGATAGGCGAGTGTGAGGTAAGAGGCCAGACAGGGTGGACGCATACTGGGCAAGGCTGGCCAAGTGAGCTGGGAGAGTGATAAAAGGCAGTAAAGACCGTGGCTTAGGAGCAGAAGTTTAATAACAAGGAATATTTGGCTAATACCTTCCATTTTTGTGACATCATAACTGTGGGAAGAGTTCTCCTGCCTGTAGCAGCTAATTGTTTGGAAGAAGCAAATGGAAATGCAATGTTGTTTTATTACTGTGCATAGCAAATTCACTTTTCAGCTTTCCCCTTATATTGTAAGGCAGCTGTGAAGATCTACTTTCATGGTCTAAGAACAATAAAGCCATACCACACTTAGTATTTTGATCTCTCTTCTGGCACTGATACCAAGCCCACTGAGAAGCCTATCTTCAAAATACGCAATTCTTTGGGGAAATGAAGTCTTGATAAAAAGCATGGACCATGCAAATAGCCTCACACAATAACCAACTTTTAGCAATCCACAGCCTCTCCAAGACACTAGTACATTCTACCTTTATATTTTGGACTAGCCTCACATGAAGGAGAAACCCTCAGGGATCAGACACTTTAAGAACCATGACAGAGAACCGTGGGGGCCTGACCATGTCACTGCTAGCTTTGGATGCAGTGTGAGAAACCAAGGACACCAAGAGAAAAAGTGTGAAGAGAAGATTCAAAGCAGAATAAGGAGGAAGACAGAAGGGTAAAAGGGGATGCAAACTGAAGCCGAGAAAGTAAAAGCTATACCACAAAGTATTTCATTCACTGTGGAGATGTAAAGGAAAAAAATGTGGGAATGGAACACGACCATGAAATGGTTAAATTTCATTGTTCTTTTTAGTCTAAATCTGCATTTACCTATTTCAGTGTAATGAAAACTTTTTAATACTCAAGAATTGACACCAACTTGCTTAAATCCATTTCTAAATGGTTTTAAACATCCTTTTCATTAAATCACAGTGCATTTCACTGTGTCTAGCTTCTATCTTCTCAGTGCTTAAAAAACCTTTGAATGTTTAAAGCAATTCTAGCTCTTGTCCCCAAACCTGAGGACCTTTATCAGACAAGCTGCCTCTTTCCAGTAGGGGGTAGTGTTTTGTTTTCTACTTTATGACAAGATTAAATATCTTGTAATTTGAGTTTTGATGAACATTCATTGCTATGTTCTACTTAGTCTCTTTCCCTGACTAGTCTTAGAGTAGCACTGTGTTATTCTCTATCCAATTATATAGTCACCTACTTGAATTTCGTGGTACCAGGGCTGCAAATTTACTCATATACAAATGAAAATCTGATAGGAACTATTTCATCAATCTGATTTGAAAAAAGGAGTAGGATACAGCCTTTATAACCATCCTGATCTTATGAGTGAGGAAGGAGTAAATGATTCTTTCTGAAGATGCATTAACTCTTATCAAGCAAAGAAGGTATATATAAATGCATAGAAGAGGCAAGGTATTTAGTTACTTCCCTGAGAGAACAGTGCTATATGCCTGGGAAGGCTGCAAGATGTTTGTTATCACCACTTACATCTCAAAGCTCTTCTCTTGTTTAGGCTTGCAGCTGTTCCCTCCAATCGGGGAGGGAACAGGGAGTGTGACAGTGGGCAGTGTGAACAGCAGCAGCAGCAGCCCTCAAGTTGGAGCTCCTTTCCTTCTCTGTTGCCCAGGTCTGTCCTTTGGACAATACTACTACCATGCTTGGATTTTCTCTCTTGGTCTTGGAAAAGGCTTATGATGACACTTCATAAACTTGGTCAATGACCTGTGATTTCACTGGTATCACTATTCTCCCTATCGATGCAGATCATATCCCCACGGCTCCACAGGAGATGGTGTTTAGGAGTGGTTGTGGCTGCAATAGTCATCACTTGCTTGGCCAACCCTCTAGTGATGAACCTTTCTGAACTTAGCTAGGTTGGTCACTGGAAGACAGTCCATCGTGGGGCCTCTACTTGACAACTTTCCAGCTTGGCAGAACCTGCTAGAGCTTGCATTCCTTTCACATAGCCTTTAAGAACCCAGAGGTACCTAATAACCCTTCATAGGCTTCAAGAGCTACAATACTTTTTAATAAGTCAGATGACTACTCTTTTCTTAACCATGGGTGTTTAACCTCATGGTTAAGATGAGGATGGTTTCAAGTTACATAAAACTATACAAGGATGTTACTCAAAATTATTTTATTTCAATTACTTCTGAGAGTAAAGGATGTTGAAAAGATCTGTTCTTGGTGCTTAAATATATTAAAGAAATATATTAAAGAATATATTATACAAATGCAGCAGCCAGAGCTGGTTTCTGACATTTAAAGAGGATTGAAAATGCCAACATCAAGCCCTGGTACTTTAATGTGAATATTTTGCTCCAGACCTCCAAAGTATAAAAAAGAAATAAAACATTTACCCAGGATTCTTGCTTAACTGACATATTAAGAGGGCAGCCAAATCAGAGATATATTTAAAATGTCAAAGACTCTGTGATGCTTGTATCTTTATTCCATCTTCTGTGTTAAGTGAGCTCCATTGTATGGCATCAAATGCATCCTGATGACACCGAACTCAACTTTGGTGTCAATCACCAACTATTGCTTTAATTGCTTTCAGAGTCTGTCTATGTGATGAGTTAGCAAATTGTGCGTACGAATGGATGAATGAAAATTTAAGAAAATACCTGATTAAGTTATATGGCTATGGGGCCCAGTTATGTTTCCATTGTTACTTTGGTTATTTGCCAAGCTTTCTACTTCTTGAAGATCTGTATGTAGTTTATTTCAACTTCTAGTGCTGTACATATCTACATCTTCTGGATTGGACTGACCGTGGTCCATGAGCTTGGGGTCAGCCTTAAACTGTGTGGCTGTAACAGCACCTGCTAAAGCATTAAAATGAGAAAGTGTAAGAAGTCAGATGGCATTTACTTCAGGTATACCTTGTTATACAGAAATGATTAAAGTCGGGATGGCAGTGATATATAATACTTGATGATTCAGAGTAAAGAATTTTAGTAAAACTTTGTTATAACATCATTCCATGGTACTAGGAATTGAAGGAAGCACCATTCTGAACTATTGCATCTATATTCCTGCCTACTTCAGAAGCTCAGAAAAATTTACTTATTTCTCAGTGTCAGTAGCATCCACAAAATGCTAGAAACTAGCAACCAAAGAGATGCACAATATCGGAATGGGGTTGATGGAAACCAAATGACTCTGCAGCTTACTTGGGTCTATTCAGTTAAACTGGCACCAATTTCTGTCAAGATTTTTTCCCCCAAACATAAATATAACCCTGTTTTCTTTGCATTAATATTTTAGGTCTTCATTTTACTAGTAAGGTGTTATTCCTTTAAATATGTGATTTTCTTACATTTTGGGGGCCATCTATCTCCACCTCCCCTTCCCTTAAAAAAAACCCCAAGTTTATAGTGAAAGTCAGTGAGAAAACAGGATTTGCTGCATGTGAATTTGTTTTCCATTCAACTTTTCCAGAACACATCGATTTCATAAAGCAAAAGCATTCCTCAAATAGGAATGAATTCACCATCTAATTCTCTACAAAGGCCCTGGTCACAAGGCATCACTCGCTGAGATACCAATGTGTACTTGCTGTCTCCAAGGAGGGGCAGTCTGAGAATAACACTAGTCCCTGGCTCTAAAAATAACCCTCACTATTAAAACAACCAAAAGCTGTACTAAGTAAACATAAGCATTAACCTGCAGCTTTGTTAATGAAGAAACTCTTGAAAGCAAATGCTAACCAGATATAGTGGGGCATGCTCTTCCCTAACTGGCTTAATGGTTTCTGTGTTCTCTGGCATTTCTGTCTTCCTGCCTCCCTAATACACCCCTCCATGCTCCCCCAAAGAAGGACTCAACTCCACTGTGCTTCTTTAGAGGCTTTTTTGTTCAACTTAGTTTGGACTATTAGAAATCTGGGGGGTGGAGTCAATGGCAAATGGAGCTCATGATCTTCCTTGACAAACCTGCTCCTCTTCCAGACTTCATAACTTTGCATCCATTCAGTTACCAAGTTCTGGCTACTCTCCATAAATACTTTAATCTGAATTGTCCTCAATGTCAGCACTGCCATTAGCCTCATCCAGACCTTCATTACTGCCTCCGCTTTTCCGCTCTGGCCCCAGCCTAGTCAAAGAACCATCCCCCCGGCTCTTCCTTATGCACAAATGTGCATAGGGTCAGCTCAAAAATCTTGGGTAGCTCCCTACTGCCATGTCCTTTTCTTAGCTTTCAAAGAGCTCCACAATCTGGCATCATTCTACCTTCAAGACCTAGGGCTTACTGTCCCCGCCCCCTCTGGAGTCATGTATGTGGAGCTCACCCACATATATGCTTCTTTCTTTTTGTTCCTTTGGTTATATACTCTGCCTGTTGAAATCCTACCTATCTTCTAAAGCCCAGCTCTAATGCTATTAATTCTATGAAGCCTTCCATGTCCTCCCTTACTGCCCCTCCCTCAGTAAATAACACCCCATGCTATCACCTCACATAACACTTTTTTTATATCTCTCTCACGTAGTTGGCATGGATTAGTGCCAATCTGTATCTTAGCCCACCACTAGATTATAAGCTTTATCAGGGCAAGGACTCTACTTTCTCTACAATTTGCTTTCTTTTCCAGTGCCTGGCCTAGTGCTCTGAGTAGGTGATGTTTGAAGATCTTTGTTGAAATGAATCTCAATTCCTGAATCACTGGGTATTCATTTGAAGTTTATTTTTCCTCCTATAAGAAAGTCTAACTCCTCTTTCCAAACATACTTAAAGCTTTTCCCATAGTGGTTTAGTCCCTTTAAACACAAGCTATTTAAAAGGAAAGTTAAGAAAGGAAGAATTTTAAAATTACAGAACTAAACTAAGTACAGAATTAGGGAAAAGATTTGAAGTTGTTCCATCACAGAATGAAAGAAAACAGCCTAGAACGCTGTGAAGGAAAAATTTCAGGGTAATATTAGCACCTTTGCAGTTCATATAGCCTCCTACTCAAAATGATCCCTGTTATTAATCCCTGTCCAATTAATAGTCCATATCCATCTCAAACCTAAAGCCAAGCATCCAAATGGAAGAAGACTAGGTAGATTTCAGGCTTCACTACTATGTGAGCTTAAGAAAGGCAGAAAATGTTCTATTTTTTTTGCATGTAAAATCGGGATAGTAATTTTGGGTCCTCAACTCAATAAATGAGAAAATTAAAAATAATAGCCCTTGTGAAATTTTCTGAAATTTTTCAAGCAAATGGCATGCCAGAAATATTCCTAATGTCATTAAAGAAGAAGTCAACTCTGAATTACACATGTCAATAGTGGGCACTATAAACATGGATAATATCATAGAATAACTGCATAAAATAATTTTCATGTTATTACCTTATCTACCACCGTAGAAACAGGATACACTGGCGAAGGGCTCCAGAACCCAGATGAAGACAAGAGACTGGGCAAAAGTAGCTCTGATCCTGTGGTTAAACTACTGAATGTTTAATGCCCTTTGTCCTAAGAGTTGACTATAATTTGATTTCACAACTTGACAGAGTATATCAATCACCACCGCATCTCTCATATAACAAAATACGTACCAAGTCAGGGAATTGGAAAAAAAAAGACTGAGGAGTTTGAATCAATGACTGGGTCGGGGTAGGGGCACCAAAACAGTTTCAAACAAGATTCTAACTTCTTGTTCTTCACAATGATCACACTTGTGCTTCCCCAGGAGGGAAGACCTTAGATCAACTTTTCAAACACTACCACTTGCAAAGGCACTAATGTTAATAGTTGCTACCATTTCCAATGTCTGATCCTGGAATTCCTCCTAGTGTCTAAACCAGGGGTGGGGAACCTGTGGCCTAGAGACCACATGTGGCCCTCTAAATCTGCAGGTGCAGACAGAACAAATCCCCTTAACAAAAGGATTTGTTCTGTAAAACTTGGACTTAGTCAAAAGGCTTCACCCAAGGACCTAGAAGGCCAGGTGTGGCCTTGAGGCTGCAGGTTCCCCACCCTTGGTCTAAATGAAAAAAAAACTGTACAGGAAAGGGAAATAAAAAAGAATGAGAGGATGAAGGAAATGGAACACACGACATGAGGCCTAGAAACTTAGAGAACTCAGAAAGGCTTTATTCTCTCCATCTCTACCACTACACCCTGCCCCATGTTTAAAATTAATGTTAACTATCTCCACCCTTGAAAGAAGTCCGGCTAGTCAGCTGAAGATGTAAAACATTACACTGTGCATAGATACAAAAGAAAAACACTACATAGTCCCAGCCCCCAAATAGCTTTTATGAAACATTTATGAAATAAACCTATCAAGGGCAACCTGATGATTGTCATAGTACCATGAAAAATTATTGAGGAGAAAGCAAATAAAAAGCAAGTGAAATGATTCCGAACACACCTGAGGATGGTGCTAGCTTGCCTACCACTTCGGCACTGAGCGTGGATACTCTGGATTCTGTCACCGTCACAGTTGCAGGCGCGTCGAGTTTGACATCTCCTCTAAGCTGTTCTCCAAAAAGATATTGTTCCTCCATAAGTAAAGCACTTCATTAAAACAACAAAACCACTTGAGTCCAGGATGACCAAACGTTACCTCCATATGCCACCCCCTGCCCCAGATACAAAAATAAGTGTAGAACAAACCATTTTCTTTGGCTGGAAACCTACCTTCACTTCTTTGAGTTTAGTTCCTTGTTGTGTGTAGTTTTGTGTCCACAACGACCCAAGGACTTCATAAATCTGCTGGCTTGTAGCATAAGCCTTTTTCCCAGTAACCTAATCAGAATACACTGGGGCTTAGAGTCAAATTATTATTATTCTTTTGGGGGAATGCAATAATAGCTTTTCTATATTAATGAATATGTGGTTCCAAGAGTTGTCATTTTCTTCCATGAGAATGCCAAAGTCTGAACTAACAAGATAGAAATCTCGCCTTTATTGAACATAAAGTTTAAATTGCTGAATCATTTACATCACACGACATAGAATTTGTAAAGAATATTTCTAGAAGTTTATGTATATAACAAGTTCACTGGATTGGAGGGCTAGTTTCAGTCAAGACAATATCTTAGCAAAGATGGTTCATAGTGCTGCTGAACAGTTACAAAAGAAAAGTCAACCCAAATGATTAGTTTCCCTTTGCACTTCCTGGAGGAGTTTCTGGATACACCCTCCTTTGATAGATCAGTGGTGGTAGGAAGGGCAAAATATCTGACTTATCAACCTATGGGAATGAAGCGGCAAAATCCAGCTAATTCCCAAGCAGCCTTTTTCTTTTGCCCCATATCTAGCTATAGTAATACCCTCCCTTCCTGCCTACATCTGCTGCTGTGATTTGGTCATATCACCAATATCAGAATCTATCCTTGATGTTCTTAAAAATGTCTTGATACAAAACAAGCCATCTTAGCCAGACCAGTAATTTAAAAAAATACAATAATAAAAGCACAAGTAGAGAATGTTCTTTGAGAAAGTCTGTATTATTTAAAACAGGAAGAAAATGTTCAGTAGGTAAGAAAAAAAGAAAAAGACTAGAGATCTCTAACCTCTCTGCCCAAGAAAGCTGTAAACTCTACTGAGAGCATGTGTACACAAAGCAAATCCTACAATGGCAAGGGATGAAATGAGAAGAAACCACTCAGCTGTACAGTTGAGCTGACAAGAAAAACTGCAAAAGGGCTGAAATGAGATTTTCATGGAAAGGATTTCCTAGTTCCAGATGGTGTTCTAGACTTGAAATACACACACACACACACACATACACATACACAGAAGCCACTGCTGAATAGCAATTGGCTGTTTCTAGCATTATGTTAATATGCTGCATTGAACAGCTGCCAGCAGGTGCAATTTTCCGTTAATTAAAAATTTAATTTTATAGCATTTAACAATGGAGCACTCCCCTCTGTATAAATTCAAAAGCAGTCTCTGAACTTAATATAAAAAAGAGCATTTATATTGTTTAATTTTATTTAAGTAAATTCATCCTGTCTGCTCACTTCTGATGGTCATGTAATTAAGAGCGTGGTATTTATCATGCTGAGATGCTAATGTGATTTTGTGTGACTAATGCCAACACAGGAGTGTTGATATCAACTCTATCTCTCTGTAAATTAAAGGCTGCAGGTGTGGTACAACATTTACATTTTGCAAAGCTTTGAGTTTAAACAAATATAAGGATGTTGATACCATCACTATGAAAAGAACTTACCTTGGTAATTACTATTGCCTGAGCTGGGTAGCAAACAGATGCTCCTAAAGCGGTCAGTCCCAATGGATAAGCAATTTTCTTAAATTTAGAGCCTGTATAACCCAAACAAAGTATTTAACTCCAAACAGATGCTTCTACAACATCAGTGTTTTCCCCATCTCCCTTTCACAGCCAACATCCTATAAACTGCCCATGGGAATCAAAGAGTCAAGATGGTAGCTAAAATATGCTTGAAGAATTCAACTCAATTAATACATGGCCCCCGGCCCCCAGATGTCATGTTCAATTCATGTACACTGTTTGCACAGTCATGCTGACTGTTTGAACATGGCCTCCTTTTCTTCTTTTTTTTCTGGCTCTACTCACTCACTGTTTTAAAAGCTAAACATTTCTGTAATGCCTAAGAAACCCAACTAGTAAACCCTAACCTGGGGAGAAGAACCATCGGCCTTGAGGCCACATGTGGCCCTCTGACCGAATCCAAACTTCACAAAACAAATCCCCTTAATAACAGGATTTCTTCTGTAAAACTTGGACTTGGTCAAAAGGCTGCACGTGAGGACCTAGAAGGTCACATGTGGTCTTGAGGCTTTAGGTTCCCCACCCCTTCCCTAATTCTTTACCAGGTTTAGAAATAAAACAAAGTGTGTTGTTTCATCACTGTAGAGACAGTGAGGTGACATAGTAGACAGTGCCGGACTTGGAGTCAGGAACACTTGAGTTCGAATCTAGCCTCAGATACCAGCTGTGTGTGACCCTAGGCAAGCCCCTGAAGCTCAGTTCAGATGTATGCTCATCAGTGAAATGAGGACCATAATAACCCCTACCTCCCAAGGTTGTTGTGAAGATCAAATGGGATGATAATTGTAAAGTGCTTTGCAAACCTCAAGGTGCCATATGTTGTCATCATCATTATTAGGAATAATGGATGGCTTGCAGAGATGCCATGAGCACATTAAATCTAGCCTATTTAACTAGGTGACCAGCTAGGTGATAGGGTCACAGACCCAGAGCTCAAAGGGCCTTCACAGGTCACTGAGTGCAACTTCCTCATTTTCCTGATAACAAAGCTGAAGAGCAGAGAGGTTGGGCAGCCTGCCAAGGTCACACGAGCAATAAGCTTCAGAGACAGGACTCGAAACAAGGTCCTTCACAATTGCTGGAGCGCCATGCTGCCCATGGGATGAGTAAGTTAAACTTCAGGTATTTTCACTCAGCCGTTTGAGAACCAGTCTTTATTGTATTCAACCCTCTAGCTAAATGAAAAAAAAAAAACAATTTATCAACTTTGCATCAGTGTTCTTGTCTATGAAACCAGGCTAGGAATCTTTGCTGGAAGAAATGCAATTAACATTGGGAAGACAAAAGAGAGGTTCTTCAGAAGGTCGATGGATTTAGAAGCTGATTTCTATGCCCGGGTTAAGTAGTCATTTCTCTGGTAAGCAGGAATGAAGATTTTAGCCTTCTCACAGGGAACTGGGCCTTGCTACTCTCTCTCCCATTGTGAATCACTGGTCACTTCCAGTTCAGCGAGCTCTGCAATCAGGTTCAAACAGATCGATTCTGAGCCATGTGCAGATGGTGCAGGGTATAGCAGGAGTGTAATGAACGCATAAAATCCCATAATGCTCTCTCTCTCCACACAAGGTTGCCAACTACTCCCTTGGGACACATGGTAAGTCAAAGTGCAGCCCCTGAATTTTGTCTCTTGCTCTTTTCTCCTGAGTCTCAGCTCTAGCTATAATAAATGACCACATGTATTTTCACAGCAATTAAGCCAGCCTCTGTTTATAGGTTGGGGTTTGCCCAAAAGATAACTTATACCTTCCTCTTCCTTCTCACCAGAGATCAAAGACCACTCTGGCAAGGAGGGAAATCTTATTTGGGGTCAACAACCCTATTCCAATAACTAGAGATACTCTGTTGAATGACTTAGGGAATATAGTAATATGTGCTGCTTTGGAGGAGGGTCTTAATGAGAGACTAAAACTTTTCCACCAAATTCCTCAAGTTTGAATATAACTCTGTTGTTCTATGTAGTAGACCATGGCTTGTAATTATTTCTAAATGAAGAAATTATATTACATACATTCAAATTTAAGCTGTTCACATGTATATATTAGCATGAAATTCCTAAAAGACTATCTTCTGGTTTCAAAAGACCCTATAATCTTTTCTTTAAAAAGATATTAATAAAATCAAATTTTGTAAAATTTATTCAACTTTAAAGGTTCTTTAAAATACTATCATCCTTGTAGAAACATGTGTATCTGAAACAAAAATTCTTAAAAACGATTTTGTCTAATTATAATGTAACCTCTGAAAATGTGTTATACCTTCTGAATAAAAAAACAAAACAACAGTAAAGAGATAATAGGGCAAAAGCTACCTTTTTTTGCTGAAATCAAGCCAACCAATCCTGAAGCTGTAATCACACCAATTTTTGGGAAAAAATCTTGAGGTGGATTCTTCAGATAAACATAGGCATCTCAAGAAATCATAAAAAGCAATAATTTAATGGAAAATAATGCAACTGAATATTACATCCTACTTCCATGCTTACAATGAAGATATAATGTAGAAAGGTTAAAATCAACTAACTACTAAGGTATGAGCAAGTACTTCTAAACTTATTCCTTAAGAGGCCTAGCCAAAATACACATCTGAGCAGGACTCTGAAGTCAGTATTAGAGATATTTATTAAATGAAAAACAGGATATCTTCCTTTATCTTCTGGTTTTAAGATATTGCTCATGTTTTAAGATTTCACATAGCAGGTCCCTGCTTTCAGATTCCACCTTCCTGGGGAGTATGTCATAAGGGAAATCACTGTAGGATGAAGTCCTGACTGTGCATATGTTGTTGCTCTTGCTTAGATTTCAGCAGCTGCCCCAAACATACAGGGAAAGATGGCCAGAAGGGCAGCCTAGGCCTTTACTGAGTAGCATCAAATGAGCAGAGCAGAGAAATGACAAAAAGAGAAAAGTAGGGCCTCGATCTATTCATGTCTCTAGTTTGTTTAAACCTAAACCTAAATATGAGCAGAGACCAGAAGTTCAGATTCTTGAATGATGGATTTTCAAGGCCTCTGTGACACTGATTACTCCAATACGGCATGGCTTTCCCAGCCTGTCTTGCTTCAGTGTGGCTATTAGCCTTGGAACGAAACCAGTAACCAGGGCTGGGGTAAGAAGTAGAGCTGGAGAGAAGGGACAGAATAGGAAGTCCAGACCACGTAGAACTGGGCACAGGATCACATCTAGAATTAGAAGACACTTTACTCCAAGCCCATTTTACAGAGGAGGAAACTGAGATCAGACTTGCCCAAAGTGACATGTAAAAAAATCAGGGATAGTATGTAAGCCCAGAGGCGCTGCTGCCCACTCTCATAACATTCTCCAATAAACAACACTATCAAATGCCATTAGCAACCGATTCAAAGGAAGCCATGGATTCACAGGGTCACGTCCCAAGTGAAGGCTGGGATGAAACTCTGAATTCATTTCCATACCTACATCTACATGTGGATCACTAACTTTGTGGATTATCCGTAATGAACTTAAACTTCAAAGCTGTCTTTTCCTATGTTCAGAGGATGCAAACTCATCTGACTGTTAACTGAACCCGAGCAAGACTGAATGGAAGGAAGGGGAATCCATTGGGCCAAAGATCATATAACACATTCCCATGGCAAATAAAGGCACTTTTGGATGCTCCCCTATTTGCCACAGCTTTCATCCATTGGCATTAATACTCAAAGACTGATTTTATGTCTTATTACTTCCTGAAGTTGTTAAAAAATGAAATAATCTACAATTACAGATTTCAACTGGCCGTTTACAATTGCAGCACATTTCTCCTCAGCTTTTTAAAACAGCACTTGTTATTTTAAGTAGCCACCAACTATGGACTGCTGCTCTTAATCTCTTCTTTGGCTTTGAGAAACAACATAGAATCAGGAACCAAGCTTTGACACGGATGATCTGGTTAACAGCTTGTTGATTTCTTTCCTGTCCATCAATAGGGCAAAGTTACCAAGTGTGGGTTTTTTTTCCTCAATTTAATCTTATGATTTATAGAGTCACCAGAACACTTTGAGTTATAACTAGTTTACTTACCTTTCCCAAACTGTACTGTATCCATTATTCCATTTTTCATCCAAACATAAACACCCTACCATAAAAAAGGAAAAAAGTAAATTAGCCATGAGACTCTTTGAAAAGTGATGCAAAATAGATAACAAATTGAAGTGAATGAATAGGGATTTGGGGAGAAGGGACCTTTTAGGCAGAAGTGGGAAGCAAGGAGTAATGGCCCAATAGAGTTCAAACATTAATCAAGACGATGCTGACTCTGGACTTCTGCTTCTACTTCGAACCTTCAGCAAGCTTACCTGAAGCCCCAGCTTCCCATCCCCCACAACTTTTCTTCCTGAAACAGTTATGAATGCTGGGGAACCGCTCACAAGGGAATACATAAATACAAACATTTTTCAAATTGAAAACAATTGAAAAGGCTGAAATTTGAAGAAGGGAGCTTTCTTCATTTCAGACGAACCATTTGATTCATGTCGCCAGAGAACCAAACAGGGAAAGGCAGTGATCTCTGTAGTATATACATCGTTTCCTTTGCTGAACTCCATCACAGGGAGGTGATGCACAAGTGGTAGGTCCTACTGAACTAGAAAGGCTTTCAGCCTAGTCCAGGTCATGAACTGTTTGCTGTCTATGGACCACTCTATCACTAAAGGGTGGTCACAAGGAGGAAGTCACATCAGTCACACCAACTCATGAAACCATCTAGGAAGGCAGGTGCATGTGCATGCTTGTGGAGAGAAGTGATTTACATTAGCAGAGGGAGCACCCACCTTAACTGAATCAAGAACCTTTTCTGAAATACTGAAGAACTAGAAGGAAATTTGGAGATCTTCTAGTCCAAGCTCTTCATTTTACAGATAAT
Organism: Trichosurus vulpecula; assembly: GCF_011100635.1. NCBI lineage: Eukaryota > Metazoa > Chordata > Mammalia > Diprotodontia > Phalangeridae > Trichosurus > Trichosurus vulpecula. Next base: position 20,180,842 of record NC_050582.1, read on the forward strand.
GGAATTGAAGTATGTACAAATGACTTGCCCAAGGTCACATAGCTAGTCAGAACTAAAGCTCTGAATTTCTGACCTCACCACATCTTCTCAGAGCTCTTCAGCAAAGTATTTCTACAACCTTTTATTATATAATCCTAGGCCTTGTTTTGTTGAATGCCAGGAAGAACACGGTCAACATTAGCTGGTGAGAGGTCTCATTTAAAATAAAATCTATGTGTCAGCATTAACGAGATAATAACCAATCAATCAGTCAAATGTGTTAGGTATCTACTATGCAATGATAATGGTGCTAGACAAGGGGTATAAAGACAGAAATGAAACAGACCTTGCCCTCAAGGGGCTTACATCCTAACGGGGGAGACAACAAACACACACACACACACACACACACACACACACTGAACACATCCAAAATGAATACAAGGTACGATGGGGAGGTAGCAAGCTACTTCCAGCTGGGGGAATCAAGGCAGGCTTTTTGTAGAAGGAAGCCTTTGAGCTGAGTTTTGGTAAAGAAAGTATCCCTCATTTCTTTCTGCTTCCCTTTCTGAATGCTTTTCTTTTGTGTATGCTTTAGCATATTATGGGTACTCTTATTCTGACATGCAGCACAGCATAGTAGATAGACAGCTGGCCTTGGAATTAGGGGGAGTGGGTACAAATCCCACCTCTAATACGTCCTAGCTATGTGAACACGGGCAATTTCCAGACTCCACTCCTCCATTTAGAAGTTTGGGATCCACATGGTAGAAGAAAGTGCCACATGGTAGATCATCTCAGATTACATGGCCAGGGTACAGAAGATTACTGTGATTGTAATTTCTTTGATTAGCTCTTTCTTCATGTTTAGCTTTATTTTTTTTGGTGGGGGGGAGGAGGGTGGGGTTGGTGAAAGCCAGGCCAATGATTTGGTCAGTGCAGAGTTCTACTGGTGAAGAACTTTCTCTCCCAAGAAAGGTCAGCACCTTCTTAGCAATTTCGTCCTTCAAGAGTTGCCCAGGGCACTAAGAGCTTAAATGACACGTGGAACTTGAAATGCCATCTTCCTGACTCCAAGGCCAGCTCTCTCTAGCTACTCTGCAACACTGCCCTTCATCCTTTTTGAGAGTGCAGTAACATTTTATTATATTCCCCAACTGTTAGACTCTAAGCTATTTACAGTGTTTTGCTATTACAAATTATTTACTACTTCTATACTATTTACTACCAACTATATACCAACAAAACATTTTTTTCTCTTTCAATAACATCCTTAGGGTGTATTCTCAATAGAGAAGATCTGTACCAAGATGGGACAAAAAGTTTCAATGCTCTTGCTGTATAATCCCCATTGGCTTTCCAAAAGGACAGCCCCAACTCAGAGTTCTGCTAGGAATGTTTCCAGGGTGTCCATTTGTCCACAGCTCCACCAATACTGAACTTTATGACTTCTAACGAACCATAAGGTGCTCAGGAGACATGAGTTGTTTTAAGCTGCCTCCAATTCTTAGAACCTTACCAGTTATTCTGGTAGTAATTGATACTTTACCCTTTGATTTAAGCAACCCTCTAAGGCTCTAAGTTGCAATGAAGGTACCAACCTGTATTGGTACAGGGAACTTCCTCACCAGGGAGTTCTTGATGGCTCCAGACTTTATCCCTAAGCCTACCTTTTGATCTATGGAGGAATGGATCTTAATCTTAGAAACGTGTAACAAATCTTTGTATAAACTGTCCCTACAGATCCCTAAAATGTCTAACTCAGGAAGCAGTTTGGCATCTCTTTGTCTCTGACAAGGGACAGTGGGAACCCACAGAAGGGTTTCTCTATGAGACACCAGCTGACAGGACCAAGCAACCATCCAAAGCCCTCTTGGACTGTGGAGAACTAAGAAGAGTAGACACTTGGATCATTTAATGAGGCAGCACAACTCACAGGTTCTAGGCAGGGAGGTGGTTGGAGAGACAAGTGAAGCAACAGCCAACTCTGCCAACCATCAGGTCAAAGGACAAATGCCTCCAAGAAGTCATTGTAATACCCCACCCAGTCAGCCCAGACTTCTTCCACAGTCCTCAGTCCTTTCCCTAAAACTATCTTAAATTCCTCCCCCTCCTTTTGCTACCAAACAACCATTCTCCTGCAGTAATATTTCAGGCAGGATGGGGGAGAGATGACCCCTGCTGGGTACCAAGTACGCTTTTCTTTCTCCTTCCCTAAGGGTAGCAAACATAAAAAGAGTAGGCATCCAACAAGAAGCCTGCTGAATTACTGGGACACAGCTTACCTGAGATTTGAACAACATTGTTCCTCATTAGCTAATATACAAAGTTATGTACCCAAGGTCACACTGTATACTATAGCCAAAAACACAATCCAACTCTTCTGACTCCCCCAATCCCTTAACCAGATGGTATGAAGGAAGGACAACCAAGCAACCAGATGTTATGAAGGCAGTAGCCAAAGAAGCTTTCAAAGAGAAGGAAACTTAAAGCATTACATTAGACAAGAGCAAAAGAAGACATGGGGTATTAACAAGCCCGGGTAACAGTCTATACAAGAGGCTTACACGCACTTTATATTACATACACTGTAATGGCAGGTAAAGATAATGAAATGAAAATATGCGAGCAGCATGATATTAGGGTTTAGAAAGAAACAATGCTACTAAACTATGTGTCTTTAGTGATAATTCATGCAAATAAATCCAAAGCAAAATGCTTGTTGATAAATAGAACACAGATTGTGGCTTATTTGTTTTGACCACAAGGGGGCACTATTACCCAAGTTTTGAAACACTAGGGTACCAGGAGTAGGAGTTAAAAGCTGACATCTATGGTAGCAACAGAATTCGAATGAGGAGTCATTTTTGAAGACTAGGTATTTTTTTAAATTATAAGAGCAAAGTTGTTTACATATAAAATGAAATGTCTTCAAAAGTGCCTTTCAGCCCATTCTTTCTAACATTAATGGGAATTAAATGTCCTTTTGGTCTTAAATTGGGTGACAGCGATGGCAGCAATTTAAGGATGTCTCAGGAGGAATTTGCTTCACTAAAGACGAATTTGAGAACACGAAGGAAAATTTGGTCTCTGGGGACCTAAGCCTGAATCATCTGACTGTTGGCATTAGCCTCAGGTGTGTGAATCAGACCTTAATTAGTCAAGACATTTTCCCTGAGATCAAACTATTAAGAACGTATTGAGCTTCCTTAAAAAGACAAACAGTACTGTGTCAGAAAAAGATCGTGACAAGCTTGGGATAAAAAAAATAACACAATGTCTTCACAGACGACCGGGAAGACCATTTAGATGAGGCATTCTTAACCTTTTTGATGCTTCCTGGATCCCTTCTCAGAATCATGTTTTTTTTTAAATACAAAATAAAATACATAGAATTACAAAGGAAATCGATTATATTGAAAGTTATCAAAATATTTTTTTAAAAAACCATGTTCATGGATCCTAGGTTAAGAACCCTTAATCCAGAATGACAATATTTCAACAAACTGGAATTTTCCAGAGCTATATTATAGATCCATGAACCACAGGAAATGTTTTTAAAAATCTAAAAACAACAGAATGGATACAGGTCAGGCTGGGAGCAAGTCTGGATGGCAACTGAGCAAGGATGATGGTGACACTGATTCTGATGCCTGAATAGAAGCACCAAGGTCACTCAATGACAACAGTATCGTACTGATGATATGCCACTACTCTGCTGGCTGATGCTGGCCGGGTCCAGCTGGAAGCACACGTGACTTACCTCAATTCAGCAATGACAACCTGGATAAAATGTTTTTGGGTGTGAAAATTCACACTGAGGAATACCTGAAAACACTTGAGCTGCTGTATGGACAAGAACACAAACCAGGCACTTTAGAGCCCATGTTAGGAGAGGGATCACTAACAGAATGTTCTTACTTTGCACCAGCCAACATAATGACAGGCTGTAGTTCGGACGGAAGCAATGCCCGTTTGTAAGCGGCCAGGCTGCTCTTCAATGTACTTAGAATGGAGAGATGGTACATTATAAATGGGGAGCTGGAAAGGCAAAAAGAAACAAAAAACAAGTTTATATCCCAGTTTCTCTCTGTCTCTGTCGGACACACACACACACACACACACACACACACTCAGTATCTCTTTCTCATACCCACGTACATTCTCTCCCTCTTTCTCTGTCAGACACACACACATACATACATATTCTCTGTCTCCCTCCCACACACACACATTTTTTCTGTCTCCCTCTGTCTGTCTCTCTCTCACACACACACATACACAGTATCTCTTTCTCATACCCACATACACACAGTCTCTCTATCTCACACACACAGATACACAGTCTCTCTCATACACACACACACACTGTCTCTCACACGCACACTCGCGTGCACACACACACACAGTCTCTATCACACACACACACACACACACACACACACACACACACACACACACACAATGGAAAGCTCAAGAAAGAAAACCCCTTTTCTCCACAAAGAAAAGTCTCCCAACACTTGCTTCCTCAACACAGTGCCTGGCACATCTGAAGTGTTTAATACATGCTTGTTAGCTGACTGACAAACCAATGGCTAATCAGTTCAGCCCTCAGTATCTAGTAAGGCTGGAACACACAATATTAAGTACAAGACATAATTAAAGAAAATCCAAGTGTGAAAACCAGTAAGCCAATGAGAATTCCCAGTGGCTCCCAGGCAGCTCAGTCATCTGGCTGCAGGGGATGTGGGCCTCTCAACAGACTATTACTACTAAACAAGGGTTTTGCTTGAGCAGAGCTACCAAATGATGGCCTGCTATCCAGGCAGAGAATGAAGGGGCTTCACTGTGATTTCAGACACTACTAAGCCACCAGCTACATGTGGGCAAGGAAGCCAGTGACTTCTTCACTTCACTCCCTCCTTTCTAGACAATTCTCCACACCATTCTTAACAACCTTACCTCACATCTGAGAACATGCCCACGTCAGAGAGCAGAGCCGGAGGAACTGACCCCTTGGGGCTCCACTGTCCTACCTTAGGGACACTTTGGGGAAGCTCCTGCCTAGGCTTCCCTTCACTCTCTTCTCGCTGGCACCTTCTCCATGACCTCCTAGCCAGAGGTGCCCTCCCTTCTCCTCACTAACCCCAACAGTCATTCAATAAACATTTATTAAGCACCTACCATGTGCCAAGCATGGTGCTAAGGGCTGGGCATAGACACATGAACCATGATCAAATCAACTCTTCCTTGGGTGCTGAAGGAGCTATTTCCATCTTCTCCCCTATGGCCTCATTCACTATCCTTGTAACTTTCTACAACCAAAGGGTCCCTCCCTGTGCTTGACACAAAATCAGCACTTAATAAATGCTTTCTCCTTCCCTCCCTCTCTCTTTCCTTCCTTTCTTCCTCCCTCCCTTCCATCTTTTTATTTCTGCCTCCTTCATGGGTGCAGAGTCTCTGTGAAAGGTTCACGAGAGGGAAATACTTATTAACTATGGCTAGAATGAGTCAGGATAGGCAACAGGCACAGGCACGATGCAGAGAGTTTACCCGAGCTCTGATCTCCAGTTATATCCTTCAGACCCATTCCTCCTCACTGTTCTCTAGAGATCCAGCATCTTTATTCTCTCTCCTACCTCCTCCTCTACAAATCTACTCTCAGATCCTTCATTATACATCCTCAGGTATTATAAATGAGTGATAAAAACTTAAGAGTTTTATCCTACCCAAGGCTACTTTCATTGTAACAGGGAAAAGGGCTTAGGTGAGGCAGTGTAATATAGTGGATGGAGAGCCACTTGGAAGGCCTGGGTTCAAGCCCCACCTCTGAAGGGCAAGACCTTTAATACCTCAAGTGACCCAGGCAATGCTCTAAGACCATAAATTGCAAAGAAAATGCTGACTTGTCTTGGATTAGCCAATGAAAGCACAGGTCACAAGCCTTTGGTTAAAGACGTTTGACTCCCAAGGAAGAGTTTCAGATGTCAGCCAGCAAAAGGAGGACTTACAGGCCTCAGGGCTCTCCACTTCATGGAGTTATCACCACCTACTTGGCCTATGGACAAAATGGCCTTGATGGGTGACCAGTAGGGAGGGTATAGAGCGCTGGGCTTGCAGTCAGGACCCAAGTGTGAGCTCAAATACAGCCCTTCACTGGGTGATCTTAGGCAAGTCACTAAACCTTTCTGCTACTTCAGTTTCCTTCTCTCTAAAATGAGGAAGTTGGACTAGGTGGCCTCTGAGGGCCCCCGGTTCCCAGTCTCTGGTCCTATAATCCCATGGAGAAGAAGAGGGCACCTGGAGGTGAGAGCAAAAAAGAGAGTACCATTCCTTCTTCTACAGAAGGCCTACAGGCCTAAGGAACACCCTGACCATGGGCACAAGAATCTGCACATACTTGTTCTTTATTAGGGATGGGGGGGGTTAAAATCAAGGAATAGCAAAGTCTCAATTAACTGGAACCCAAGTAAACAGTACTCTCCTCTAGTTTACAAGATCTTGCCCTCTAAATTGTTAGTCGAAATCAGCAAAGGACAAGAAACATCACCAGGGATTTATTCAAAACTACTTATGAGCAATCTACCAGAGGAGCTTTACATCCAGTCAAATCTCATACATTTTTAACGTTCATAGACTTGAATAATAAACTCATGTTTAGAATGTTGACTCTGAGACTTTATGAAATCAATAATCAAAGGGAGGTTCAGTGGTGATAACTACCTAGAAGATGGAGAAATCTTTTAGAAAGTGGGAAGGGAATAAGCATGTATTGGCTACCTACTATGTCAGGCATTGTGCTAAGTTCTTCACAAACATCTCATTTCATCATCACAACAACCTAGGGAGGTAGGTAATTTTATTAGCCCAATTTGACAATAGAGGAAACTAAGGCAAGCAGAGGTTGAGTGACTTGCCCAGGGTCACACAACTAGTAAGTGTCTGAGACTGGATTTAAATTTAAGTCTTCCTGACTCCAGGTCCAGAGCTCTACCTACTATGCTACCTGGCTGCCCTTTAGAATACCCCATTCCTCAAGATTTGTGATTGAGGTTTTGCTATGAAGAGCTTTAAATTAAGGCATATACCTCATTTTATACAGGGTGTCCCCCAAATCTTAGTGTAGATGAAAGCTACTAAGGCTTAAAATTGCACCAAGACTTTTGGGACACTCTGCAAAATAATATTTTGCCAAGTCATACCCAAATCAAATATGTAAGGTAAAATAAATCAGTTTTTGTTTTTTAAGTGCACTGAAAAACATGCTTTTTAAAGGTACCCTGGAGCAAATTCTTATCATAAGACAGAGAATTCTTATCTATTTTGCAAGTTCCCATGGGACTTTCTTAAAAAGAACACATTCTTCCCTAAGGCCCAAATGGGCTTTTCTAACTGCCTACTGGACATCTCCCCTCCAATAGCCTTCCAATATCTCCATTCACCACATCCCAAGCTGACCTCATCACTTTCTCAGAAGGATTTGGACTGCCTCCTGACTGCTCCATTCCTGGGGAGAGCACCACCATCTCCAAAAGCCCGCAGGTCCAAAACCTTGGTCATTCCTGACTTCCCATTGCCTCAGCTTCTATGTCCACTCAAGTGTCAAGTTCTACCACTGCCTTGGTCCCCCACTCAAGTGTCAAGTTCTACCACTGCCTTGGTCCCACCTCTAGTACGTTAGCTCAGGCTCCCATTATTTTCTGCTGGTCACTCTGCCTCTGGTCTCCTCTCCAATCTATCCTTCCTACTGCTGCCCAAACCATCTTCCTAATGCATAGGTTTGCTCCTATCACTCCCCTGACCCCCACTGCCTACATAGTAGCCCGGCATTCAGGGCCCTCCACAATCTGCTTCCAACCTGCTATTCCTTTTCCTTCAGCTGCTGCTTCAGTGGGCTCTCTCCTGCCTCGACTTTCAGCCCGGAACAGACTTTCAGCCCTTGCCAGCTCTCAAGATCCTTTTCTTTTCATTAAGGCTCAGCTAAGATGCTATCTCCTTCACAGTTCCAACTCTGATGCTTCCAGGTAGGAACCTCTCCTAGGTACATATTCAGTCTTATTATTCCAATAAGAGCCCTGATAGAAGGTATGATTTATAAAAAAAAAGGAAAATCTATGATTGTGCCTAGCACTTAGTAGGTACCTAATATGCAGAAGACAAATAGTGAGAATTGGAGGCATTTGGACTATGTAATCCATAGATCTCTTTTTAACTCATCTCTCCCATTTACCGAGGTCAGAATGTTGTAAAACCCAGTGTTTGATACTCTTCTTGTTATACAGATGGAATAACCTCAAAGCAGGCAACTTACCTGAGTCGGCTTCAGTGGCTTTTGGGGGGCTTCCTCCTCGGCTATGGCATACACATTCAGAGATGCAAAAGTGCTGAGAGCTGCCAGCTTTTTCATCTGTGAGAAAAAAATCAGAGACCTCATCAAGTGGGCCTCTTTTCTCCCCCTTTCCTATGAAGTTCTGTGATCATGTGAGGACTGCCGTCAGCTCCACCTAACACAAAGAAAAGTCTGCGTGCTCCATTTTTTATGCTTTGGTGGGGGGGACCAAGCTGGACTTGGGAGTGAGCAGAAACCTCTCACCTAGGACATGTGACCTCTCTGAGACTTTGTTTCCTACCTCTCCGAAATGTCAGAAGGATGAAAAAGTATGTAAAAAACTTTGTAAAGCTTAAAAAGTGCTGTGTAAATGTCAGCTATTATTTCTCTCAAAAATCCCTTTATCATATTCATTATTAACAGATACCAGAAGATCTTAAGTGTTCACTACCTACCTACGTTCATACACTGTATAACAGTATAAACGCTAAGATGAATCATAGATTTTTAGAGTGGGAAGGAACTTTGGTGTATGGCATGACAAAGTGCTTTGGATCCAGGAACTCAGTGATTTCGGAGGGGGGAAAGGGGGTGGAGAAGCAAGAGAAACAAAAGAGAATGTGGGTGGCAAAAGCAGGATGTTCCTTACAATGTCAGGTGTATAACTCAGACCCTTAGAGCGGCAACGAAACTTTAAAGATGCCCTGAGACCCAGAGAACTGGATTGTTTTGTCCAAGATCATACATGTAAGAGAAGAGAGAGAACTAGGAATGGCTTCCAGGTCGGCTGCCAGCAAATCCAGCGCTTTTCCCAGGACTGATACACAAAGGAGAGCCATGAGGTGTTTCTCCGGCTCTGCTAGGAGGCCTTTAGGAATTGATGTTGGCTTCCCCTCTCACCCCGTCTCCTCCCTGGAAACTCAAGCCTACCCTCAGGTGCATCTGGGTAGGCCTCACACTGTGACTCTGGCTACCTGGTACGAGATCTCTGGATTTCTTTTCAAGTCAGGCGATGAGAATAAAAGGCAGCCTGACAAGGAAGAACAGAATCCACTTCTGTAGTTGGGGATACTTGGAGTCAGGGTCAGGTGGTAATGCATCCAGGAGGTATTAAGCAGTGGCCACTGGAGTAATCAGTGCTGATGGCCCAGGCCCAGGGTCACAGATCAGGACCAGAACTTTGGGTTTCTGATTCCAAGGCTCCAGAGTTCCTTGGGGTTCACAATGATGCTTCTTTCAATTTTAGAGCTGAACTTGCAAACTCTAGGATTCATTATGAAAATTTCTGGGAAACAGCACCTACCCAACTCAGAAAGATATTCTCAATGCACTGCTTTCCGGAATATTCTTTTTCACCATTTGGATAGCTTTGGATAAAGGCAAAAGTGGTATACTTCCTTTAATTTTCTTTGAATTATTAAGAAAATTAACAGAAGCTCTAAGAAGACAGTGTTGTAGTGTTGATTTGGGTACAGGGGAAAAAGCACAAACTCTGTAGTTCTGGGTTCAAATCCAGCTTTGGATAGGGAATGTGTGGCCTTGGCAAAGCCACCAAACTTCCCAGGCTTCAGTTTCACTTATAAAATGACCAGATGGGAAAAGGAGACTGACAGGGAGAGGGTGAGAGAAGGAGAAAGACATGGAGAGGAAAGAAGACAGACAGTGATGGATTCAGGGAGAGAAAGAAAGAGGGAAAGGGAAACATGGCGACAACAGAGAGAAACTAAGAGAAAAGATTGGGACAGGCTTAGAAGATGGACAGAGATGAGCGGAACTGGGAGAGACAGACAGACACCATCCGGTCAAAGAAAGATCAGAGGGAGGATGGCATAGGTAAAGACGGGAGACTGGGAAGAAAAGATGGAGAAAAGAGAAGGGGGGACCCAGAGGTGAAATTAGGGAAGAAGGGGATAGAGAAGAGCTAAGGATGATTTATATCCATACTCAATACATGTTAATGATGATTATTAACATTTATTAGAATTAATAATATGGTGGTCATTAATAATTATAATAGGATTATAATATAATATAATATAATATAATATAATATAATATAATATAATATAATATAATATAATATAATTAGGATACTTATTCAAGTGAAAATTATATAAAATTATGAGGAAAATAATGGTAGAAAAATAGGAGGATAAGTAAACACATAAAACCCCAGTTCATGATCCTTTTCTCCCCTCTGTAAGCATACTCTCTCAGCTTCTTCTCCCACTTCAGTTGCTCAGAAAGCTGCAGCTTGAGCAAACTTTTCCTAGTCCAAGATATATCGATGTGACTAGGCTTAAGGTGAAAGGAAAAGAATGGCTGAGGTGGGGTGAGATTAGAATCCAAGAACTACAAAAGAGTGGTGGATTCAAGGAAAGATAAAAAGTGAGGGAAAGTGAAACCTGGTGAGACCATGGGGTTAAGTTTGTAGAGAGGAAGGAGAGATATTTGGGAAGAGAGACTCATTTTATCAGATGACATATTTATGAAGAGCTTAGCACATAGTAGGTACTTAATAAATATGTATCTCCCCTACAAGTGGGGGAGAGGGGAAGATAAGGAAAGAAAGAAATTAAGCAGAATGGGGGGGGGGGGCGGGAATAGCTGAGATTGAGAAGGTCCAGGTCATAAGGCCAGATAAGGCAGAAGGCAGATAAGAGTGCATCCTGGGAAAGGCAAAAATGGGGAAAGAGAGGATTTAAAGAATGAGGGGCAGAGGCAGGTAGAATAGGGAACAAATGAAAGGATGACAGACATGGTCAGGAGATGATAGGAAAGGCTGGAGAGAAGAAGAAATGGACGTGAAAGCCAAGTTTCAAGGGAGAGTAACTTGGGGGTTACTCAAGGGCAAAAGAAGAAGTGAGCACAAAGAGGAAGAAAAAATGAGTCGATAGGAGATGGGAAGATGGGAGAAAGCAGAGCATCATGGAAAAGAGGCTCTGGATGTTCCTCAGAGCAAGGGTGAAGTAAATAGAGCTGGGTCACAAATTCCAGTCACTCCTCAGCTGGAAGGGTGGACCCTCCTTCCGTCTGTCTCCATCCCCCAAAGGACCTGAAGGAGAAGAAAGAAAAAGTAGAGGAGAAGACTAGTCGGAAAGAGAGGAAGAAAGACGTGGTCGAGGAGGAGGAGAATGGAGCAGAAGAGGAGGAGGAGGAGACTGCAGAGGATGGAGAAGATGATGATGAGGGTGAGGAGGAAGGATGAAGCCGATCCCAAAAGGCAGAAGACAGAAAATGGGGCATCGGTGTGAGCCTCAGCCATCTGGGCTGAGGGTGGGGAGGACCCCATGGGGCCTGGAAGTGAGATGAGGAGGGATAAGTGCAGCGGCCTTTCACCTGGCTCCCTGTTCTGGATTCCTCCCCAGAGCTGTCCCCCTCCTACTCTCCCCAGCCTTCTTACTGTTCCCTCTCCCAATTTTTACCTCTCCATCCCTTCACCTCCTCAACTTTCCCTATTCCAGAGCTCCCCAGCTGATCCCCAGACTACTCTTCTTTTCCATATCCTCTTATCTCCTCCCATCCCCCAGTTGATTCTTCAAAATCCAATTCTACCCCTCTCCACATTCCTAGATTTCCCCTTCTGCCTTCTCTCCCACTCTCCCTGCCTGATCCCTGGATCTCCCTCAGATTCCCCACCCCCTCGCAGCACCAGGCTGAGGTTGGGGCTGAGCCCCACAGCTGCCCCCTCTCCCCTTTATCCTTTTTGTATAATTTAATAAAGAAATGGTCGCGCTTCTGTTTTTAAAAAAAAAAATGACCAGATGGCAGTTCTAGGCCTTTTCAGCTCTAGGTCTATGCTCCTATGATCCCTTTCAGACAAGAAAAACCTCAAAGTTTTCCTTACAAACAGTCCAAATAAAAACCTCTGTAGTAAGACACATTGTTTTCTAGAATGTCCAGTTGCACTGCTTAACTTCTGGAGATTTATGTGGGGGAGCACCTTAGGAAAAATGGGTGATGCCAAGTATTCTCTTGCTTCTATAGTAACAGTACCTGGGCTTACTTTTCAATGCCAATTTAAGAGAATAGACTGCTGGCTCTAGTTGAGCAATTTCCTGCTTTAATCAGGCATAAATCTGGTTGGTTCAGCGGATCAAGGAGGCATATAGTCAGAAGACTTTCTTCCTTGTACAACTTTATTTTTTAATAGGAAAAAACAAAATGTAAGCCTTAATGCTTGGCTTTGTGCTGAAGACTCATCTTCAGTAAGAAATTCTCCTTTTCTGTTTTCAAGGCTTCTTGTAACACATGTGGAAACATCTATAGCTTTTTCTTGCAGATTCATCTACTCCTGAAGTCGTGTTCCACAAAAATGATTCTCCAGGTTATGTGTTTGAATGGACGGTAGCTGAAGCCCTCTTTCCACTCAACTGCTATGATCTCTTTCTCTCCCATCCTATGTCTGGTATGCAATTTGTATTCTAGTGGGAATTTTAATAGCGTCAAAAATATATGAATTATTTGGAGCTTCAATGGGAAAAGTGAAAGAAACTCAACTCCTAGCTCTACCCCCACACCCCAACAAAGAAGGAAGGAAAGAAAAGAAATAAGCAATTATTAAATGATTATTCATTTCTAGGAGCAGCTAGGTGGTACTGCAGTGGATAGATTACCAGGCCTGGAGTCAGGAAGACTCATCTTCTTGAGTTCAAATCAGGCCTCAGACACTTACTAGCTGAGTGACCCTAGGCAAGTCACTTCAGCTAGTTTACCTCAGTTTCTTCATCTGTAAAGTGAGCTGGGGAAAGAAACAGCAAACAACTCCAACATCTTTGCCAAGAAAACCCCAAATGGGGTCACAGAGAGTCAGACATGGCTAAAAATAAAAACCCTAAACAACAAGAACTGAAAATGTTTAGTATTCACCAGGCACAAATACAATCTCATTTGATCCTCACCACAACCTTGAGAGGTAGGTGCTATTACTATTCCCATTTTACAGTTGAGGAAACTGAGGCAAAGAGAAGAGAAGTGACTTGTCTGGAGTCACACAACTAGGAAGTGTCTGAGTCTGGATTTGACCTCAGGTCTTCCTGACTCCAGGTTCAGCGCTCTATCCACTGCAGCACCACCTAGTGCCTCAACAAGGCAGATTATGTCATCTATTTAAATAAAAAAATTATTTTACAAACATTTATAAATGTGCACTTCGCGTCAGGTACTGTGCAAAACACTTTACAAATGTTATTTCATTTATCCTCATGATAGCTCTGGGTGGCAAGTAACATCTACTTTAGCCAACTGAACTTGGGTTTTTCTGCATGATGGGGCAACCCCAAAATACCACACTCGTCTGGTTTTCTAGATTGTCTCAGTGCTGCCTTTGAGTACTCTGGTGGTAAATGATGCCTTGTTCTTCTACTCTGACCTCTATTATGGAGTAAGCTGGTGACGCACAATTCACTTATCCCAGTGGAGAGAGTCAGGTCTGGAGTCAGGAAGACCTAAGGTTCAATTCAATAACCTCAGTCAGCCTCAGTTTCCTTAACTGTAAAACAAGGATCATAAGAGCACTTGAACACTGGAAGCAGTTCTATGTTTCAGGAAAGAGAAAGAGGTTAAGCTATTTGGTAACTTTAAAAGAAATCTTGATGAATCTTTCAATCAATGAAAAGTGATAAAATTGGCTTCTATTTTCTTTTCCCCTTCAATGACAGAGCATTCCTGGAGTAGAACCTGAGCTTACAGAGGTTTACAAATAGCATTGTTTGAATGACTTTAAATGAATCAAGATCAGTTAAATCTCTCCTAGGACACAGTCCTCACAAGTACATTTATTTACCAAAAAATAAAAGCTACGTGGCTTTTTTTTTGGATTATTTATTTAATATTTTTGGTTTTCACCATTGATTTTCACAAGTTTGAATTACAAATTTTCTCACCATTTCTACCCCCCCCCCCACTCTTAGATGGCATATATTCTGCTTGCCCTGTTCCCCAGTCAGCCCTCCCTTCTGTCATCCCACTCCCCCCATCCCCTTTTCCCTTACTTTCTTATAGGGCAACATAGATTTCTATGCCCCACTGCCTGTATATCTTACTTCCTAGTTGCATGCAAAAAGTTTTTTTTTTGGACATCTGTTTTTAAAACTTTGAGTCCCAAATTCTCTCCCCTCTTCCCTCCCCACCCACCCTCCCTAAGAAGAAAAGCAATTCCACATAGGTCACATGAGTATCATTTTGTAAAACCCTTCCACTATATTCATGTTGTGAAAGACTAACTATATTTTGCTCCTTCCTAATCTATCTCCCTTTATTCAATTTTCTCCCTTGACCCTGACCCTTTTTGAAAATGTTTTGTTTTTGATTACCTCCTCCCCCATCTGCCCTCCATTCTATCATCCCCCCTTTTTTATCTCCTTCCTCCTTCTTTCCTGTGGGGTAAGATACCCAATTGAGTGTATATGTTTTTCCCTCCTCAGGTCAAATCCAATGAGAGCAAGATTCACTCATTCCCCCTCACCTGCCCCCTCTTCCCTTCCTACAGAACTGCTTTTTCTTGCCACTTTTATGCAAGATAATTTACCCCATTCTATCTTTCCCTTTCTCCCTCTCTCAGTATATTCCTCTCTCATTCCTTAATTTGATTTTTTTTAGATATCATCCCTTCATATTCAACTCACCCTGTGCACTCTGTCTATGTATATGCATATTCCCATCAACTTCCCTAATACTGAGAAAGGTCTCATGAATTACACACAACATTTTTCCATGTAGGAATGTAAACAGAACAGTTCAACTTTAGTAAGTCCTTTATAAATTCTCTTTCTTGTTTACCTTTTCATGCTTCTCTTGATTCTTCTGTTTGAAAGTCAAATCTGGTCTTTTCACTGAGAAAGCTTGAAAGTCCTCTATTTTATTGAAAATCCATATTTTGCCTTGGAGCATCATACTCAGTTTTGTTGGGTAGGTGATTCTTGGTTTTAATCCTAGCTCCATTGACCTCTGGAATATCATATTCCAAGCCCTTCGATCCCTTAATGTAGAAGCTGCTAGATCTTGTATTATCCTGATTGTGTTTCCACAATACTCAAATTGTTTCTTTCTGGCTGCTTGCAGTATTTTCTCCTTGATCTGGGAACTCTGGAATTGGGAGACAATATTCCTAGGAGTTTTCTTTTTGGGATCTTTTTCAGGAGGCGATTGGTGGATTCTTTCAATTTCTATTTTGCCCTGTGGCTCTAGAATATCAGGGCAGTTCTCCTTGATAATTTCTTGAAAGATGATATCTAGGCTCTTTTTTTGATCATGGCTTTCAGGGAGTCCAATAATTTTTAAATTATCTCTCTTGCATCTATTTTCCAGGTCAGTGGTTTTTCCAATGAGATATTTCACATTGTCTTCCATTTTTTCATTCCTTTGGTTCTGTTTTATAATATCTTGATTTCTCATAAAGTCACTAGCTTCCACTTGCTCCAATCTCATTTTTAAGGTACTATTTTCTTCAGTGGTCTTTTGGACCTCCTTTTCCATTTGGCTAATTCTGCCTTTCAAGGCATTCTTCTCCTCATTGGTTTTTTGGAGCTCTTTTGCCATTTGAGTTAGTCTATTTTTTAAGGTGTCATTTTCTTCAGTAATTTTTTGGGTCTCCTTTAGCCAGTCATTGACTTGTTTTTCATGGTTTTCTTGCATCACTCTCATTTCTCTTCCCAATTTTTCCTCTACTTCTCTAACTTGCTTTTCCAAATCCTTTTTGAGCTCTTCCATGGCCTGAGACGAATTCATGTTTTTCTTGGAGGCTTTTGATGTAGGCTCTTTGACTTGGTTGACTTCTTCTGGCTGTATGTTTTGGTCTTCTTTGTCACCAACAAAAGATTCCAAAGTCTGAGTCTAAATCTGAGAGAGTTTTCACTGCCTGTTCATGTTCCCAGCCAACTACTTGACCCTTGAGCTTTTTGTCGGGGTATGACTGCTTGTAGAGTAGAGAGTACTTTGTCCCAAGCTGAAGGGGCTGTGCTGCTGTTTTCAGAGTTACTTCTACACAGCAAGCTCTGCCACACCAGTGCTCCTTCTCCCCCCAGAACTGCCAACCAGCATTGCAGCCCAGATCCAGGCAGGGCAAAGCTGGTTTTGCATTCCCGCTCTAATCTGTGGCTTAATTCCTCCCACCAGGTGGGCCTGGGGCTGGAAGCAACTGCAGCTGTAGCTCTGGAAGCAGCCTCAAGGCTGCACCACCTCTGCTGCCCCTGGGGTAGTGGCTGACTGCAAACTCCTTTCACTCTGTCCCAGCAGCTTTTCCCACTAACCTTCTCTGTTGTCTTTGGTGTTTGTGGGTTGAAAAGTCTGGTAACTGCTGCAGCTCACTGATTCAGGGCACTAGGATCTGTTCTGCCCAGCTCCCGGTCTGGTTGGTCCTGGCATGGCCCATGCTGGGCTCTGCTCTGCTCCAAGTTCCGTGAGATAGACCCTTCCCAGCGACTATCCAGGCTCTCCTGGGCTGGAGCCCTGCTTCCCTCTGCTATTTCATGGTTTTCTGCTGCTCTAGAATTTGTTCAGAGCCATTTTTATAGGTGTTTGGAGGGACCTGGGGAGGAGCTCACACAAGTCCCTGCTTTCCAGCCACCATCTTGGCCCCACCCCCCAAAGGCTTTCTTATAGTAAGATAGCTTTTCTTTCCAGTTTTCTCCCTTCCAACATACCAACATTACCTCATCAGTTAAAAATACAGTAGATATTAGGTTCAGTCTTTCCCCAAGGGATTTGTATTACCAGAACTGAGGTTTAATGAATACCTCCTCCACTAATGCGCTAATGCTACACAATTTTCTAGTGAAAAGAATATCTGTATAACAGAAATAAATCTAGTCTTAAGAATTCAGTTCTAAACACTGGCCTCTTGTTTAGATGTGAACACCATAGCAACATATTAAAATTGAAAAGTATGTCACATATAATATGAGATATGTAAGTTGGAACACATCTTTAATGCTGGACCAAATTAAAAAATGGTACTTCAAAAGCTTACTATGACAAGAGTCCTGAGAAAGTAAAACACATATAATCTTCCCATAGCATTGTATAAAGAATGAGGCTAAGTACAAGCTAGGAGGAAAGGGAACCAACTAAGAAAAAGCACTCAGACATACTGATGTCAGCCTCTTACTAGTGGGAGTGTCCTACATGCAATGAAACCGTAGCTTCAGTCTCTATCCTGAGCTACTCTACCTCCCTACTGTGAAAACTAACATAGATGATTCTTTAGATCAACTACCAGTTCCATGTGGCATATTCTAATTGCTCCAGTATATGTCCTTTCTTCTCTGATCCCCTTCTTACCACGGTAGTTCAGATCCTCCTCATCATACTACGCCTGCTTAGATTCCGGTAATGACCTTGTTGTACCTAGCCTTCTCAGTTTTGCCTCTTCTTTTTCACACAATGCCTTGGGTACTTGCAGTCAAGAAGTCAATTGTGGAACTCTAGGTAATTGTCACCACGACACTACACATACCATTAACACTCCAACTGGCATGCCCAAGTTGGATTTATTCCAGGGATATAATGATGGTTCAACATTAGGAAAACAATAAATAAAATATTAATCAAAACCAAAACTTATAAAGTCACAAGATCATTTTAAAAGATTCGGAAAAAGACTTTGACAAAGAACCAACACTCATTTATGCTAAAAACCCCACAAAGTACAGGCATAAAAGGACCTTTTTAAAAATATTACAGAAGGTATTTATTTAAAACCAAGAGCAAGCATCAATTGCAATGGGGATACATTAGAATATCTTCTAATAATACAGGAATGAAGCAAGGATTCCCATTCCCCACTATTATTTGATACGGTTCTAGAAATGCTAGCAACAGCAATAAGGAAAAAAAATTAAAGGCATAACAATAGGTAAAGAAGAGACAAAATTATCTCTATTTGCTGATGATATACTGAGAAAATCCTAGGGAATCAGGAAATATACTGAGACAACAGTTTCAGTCAAATTGCAGGATATAAAATAAACCCTCAAAAATCAATAGCATTTCCTTATAATAATGAGAAAACCCAAAAAGTAACAATAAAAGGGAAAGCCCATTGTCTATAAGTACAAAATGCATAAAATATGTGGAGATCAACCTTGCAAAGCAAAAAAAAAAATTTGTATGGATTCAATTACATAGTACTTCTTAAAGAAATAAAGAACAATTTAAATAGCTGGAGAAATATTCAGTGCTCAGGGCTGGGCCATGACAATACAATAAAAATGACAATACTGTCAAAGTTAATTTATATTTTTAACACCACGCCAATCAAATTACCAAGGATATACTTTACAGAACTTGATAAAATAATAACAAAATGCATTTGGAAAAACATGGAATCTAGAATTTTATGGGAAATAATGAAAAGAGGTAAGGCCAAAGGGGAGAAGGGTACTTCCAGATCTCAAACTATATTAAAAAGCTCTTTGGTGTTAGTTTAAAACTAGAAGGGTAAAGCAATGGAACAATCTAGACAAGGAACAATCAGAAACAAGGGAACTTAATAACTTAGTCTTCAATAAAGCTGAAAACATTAATTACCTAAGAAAGAATTCCCTATTTGATAGAAACTGCAGAGAAAACTGGAGAGCGGACAGGCAAAAATTAGGTGTAGACCAACATCTCCACAATACACTTTAAGTGGATATATGATATCGATAAATGGATAGATGAAAAAGGTATGTAATTACATGAAACTGAAAGGCACCTAGGATAAGAAGAAAGGTGGTAAAATAGGAAAGGAAAAAATTGTGTATCAAATTTCTCTGACAAGGGTTTTGTATCCAAGATATATAAGCAATCAACAAACATATGTAAGACTAATAGTCATTTCTGAACAGATGAGTAATCAAAGGATGTGAACATAAAATTAGCAATTTAAAAGAATTACAAAGCATTCACAACCACATGAGAGAATGCTTCAAACTGCTAATAAAAATCAAAACAATCCTGAGGTTTCACACCTCGGATCCTACAAACTAGCACAGATGACAGGAATGGCGATAATGATGGAAGGCTCTCGGACTGCTACTGATGGAGTTAGGAAGTGGTACAATTAATTTGGAATGATGCAAATAAAGTGACTAAAATGTTCATACCCTTTGAACCAGAGACTCCATTACTGGGCTTATCCTCCAATGAAGCCATTAATAAGATGAATGTCCTCATGTGTGCCACTTTTTGTGATAATTGAAAACAAAGTAGGTGACCATCAACTGGGGAATGACTGAACAAGCTGTGGTACATGAACACAATGTTCAGTTAGAAATGGTCAATGTGATCAATACAGAGAAGCACAATAAGATCTACATGAAATGATACAGAGTGAAGTAAGCAGAGACAGGCTACAACAAGAGAATGTAGCAAAATGGAAAACTGCAAACGTGACTTAAAAGAAGAAATAGGAGATGATCCTCCTAGCCGGCAGTTGTACTTGTTACCTGGGTGATCTTGGCCAACGGTCTTCCATTTTCCTCATTTAGAAAATGAGGTAGTTAGATTAAATTATATATAAGGGCCCTTTTAGCACTAATTCTAAGAGACAGTTAGGTGGTGCAATGGATAGAGTGCTGGATCTGGAATCAGTTAGACCTGAGTTAAAATCTGATCTCATACACTAGCTGTATGATCCTGGGCAAGTAATTTAAACTTTTTGCCTCAGTTTTCTCATCTGTAAAGAGGGAACAATAATAGTATCTACTTCCAAGGTGTGAGGATAAAATGATATATTTGTAAAGTTCTTTGTAAATCTTAAAGTGATATATATATATATATTACTATTATCATATTATTAATTTTTATGACCTTTGTTCATACACCACCATCGGTTAACACAAAGGGCAATGGGAAACAAAATGGTAGATCTAAGTAGGTTGTAGCACATTACCCATGACAAATTGCTTGAAAGATAATGGCAATAAAAGACATTGGAGGCACATATTACTTAGAAAAAATGGGAGCCTGGAATGTAGCAAGAGGTAGGAACAGACGGCCTGGATGTTGCACTGAGAGCCACAAATCTGAAGAAGTTAGAGAAGTATACAAATAACAACCCAAAAACATGAGATGATGGGATAGGTTGCAATTTGTAGCAAGTGAGGGAAGGTCACACCAATTCACATCATAATGGATCCACTGAAGTCTCAAAGAACCACACGTAAGCCCCGAATGGTTGCATGTGTTAGCCTTATCTGCCCAGGGACACTCCCTGTTTTAAGAGTACAGGTGCTCAATATATAGCTGTTTATTTACTATTAGGCTTCTGAGATGAAGGAGATGCTCTTTACAAGCTGGGAAATTTCTAAGTCTGTAACATGATTCTGAAGTCCATGAACAGTAGGACTGTGGTTGTGAAGAACACAGGGCCTACAACTGGGTTTTCAAGTTTCCAGGCGAAGAATTGGGACCTAGTTTGCTTTTACAGGATCAAAGGAACAGCCCATATGCTGGACAAAAATGTCATTGTAGGCCAAGAACACACAGGACCATTTTGTAGAAGACTGAGCTAAAACATGGCCTTTTACACTCCTGAGAAAAAACTGGCCTACGTTATACATCATAGGTTTGCACTGTTAATATAACTGTATTTTACAAGAATATGTTCTGACCAATGCTCCAGAGTACAGAGAGGTGATGGACTCAAGATGTAGAAAAGGACAAGCCCTTACCAACATGGACACTGTAGAAATTTGTTTTGCTTAACTATGCATATTTATTACAAGAGCTTTGTTTTTCTTTTTGTTTCCTCAGGGGAAGGGGAAGGAGAGAGAAAGAAGAGAAGAGGTAGGAATATAGTTGTCCAAAAAATGAAAAAGAGGGTCATAAACATTTTTGAAAAAAAAAAACGCACAGGAGAATAAAAGGTCAGAAGGAATCACAGACAAGAAAGGGATCTTTGAAAGTAACATGCTGAATTTTATGTGTGTTTGTGTGTGTGCGTGTGTATACGTATAGACACATACATGTGTATACGTATACACACATACATATACACACTTTTTTTTAATAAAAACAAGCTGCATGTAACACACTCACAGTTTCACGCACAATATTCTTCTTAGCTTTAAATAATATTTTATTTTTCCCACTATTACATATCTCACAATAATCTTTTTATGTTCTAATATGTATATGGAAATGTTCATTTTATTTGTTGTTTAAGTTGAGAACAAAACAAATTAAAACTCACCAAGAATATGCTTCATATAAAATGCCCCCTCCCCACCAAGTTAGCATATCCTATCCACCCAAAGTAACATGGTCCTAGAGTGCTAACATACCTGAATATAATATGGCATTAGTATCCAATGTAAAAGGTGAGATGCACCTGAAAAGTGGGATTGGTGGGAAAATCCATTTGAGCTCACATTATTTCAGGTGCAATTTGCTCTCAAGTATTTGGCCCAGCCATTTGGCATGTCCATTCCCCGCAGCTAATGAGCTGTGACAAGTTGAGATTAGTCATCAAAATTCAGAACAGCCATTAAGAGCCTAATAGAATGAATGCTGCATGCTACAGTGCATTCTGTTTTGTTAGCTCCTAAAAATCTGATTTTGTGACAGTTTGCAACTGGATTATTTAACAGCAGATCGGAATTGGTCTACGTTTCTAGAAACTGGAGGGTAAGCCCACCAGGAAACTTCCATTCTATTTGAACCTAAAGTCAGCTTTTGCACTCTAATAATCTTAGATGTGGCAACTGATTTCAAAATTTATAGTTAATGGTAAAAAAAATCCCCCAATTATAATCACTATCCATTTAGAGAAATGTTTAGAATATGAGTCAACTGTTCCAGAGAGTAAACGTCATAATGACTCAGAGCTATTTTTGAGGAGAGTAGCATGCAGTTTATAAGGTGACCATACTATGTAAATGGAATAGATAATTACTACTGAAAGCAACAAATTAAAATAACAATTATGATTTCACTTATTCCACTACTGGCTTACTCTGATGCTTCACCATGGCATGGAAGCGATTGTAGATTCTTGAAGGCTGTGCCAGCAGATAACATATTAGGGCCCTCCCTCCCAAGGTGGAAAAGCTTTAGTATAAACCAGAGAAGGGACTGCATCTGCTAACTGAGGACCAATCTAGCTAAGTATGGAAAGGCTCAACAGTAGGAGGGATACAGCACGGCACTGAGTTTTGGAGAATAGTTACTCTCTAAGGTGTCAAGGAGCTGTCATTAGCATTGATGGAGACAGTAACCACACCAACAAAAGCGTAGACGCTACAGGTGTTGATTGTAATTTTATGGTTAAAAAAAGATTTTATTGATATCTTCTCTTTCTTACATCACTTATCTCCACTATCCCTCTTCATCCCAGAGGGCCATCCCATGTAACAAATACTATTTTTTAAAGAGGAAAAAAAAATCAACACAACTGACTGAAACTTTGGAAAAAGTCAAAAAACCTGTGCAAAGTCTAACACTTGTAGACCTTCCACCTCCAGAAAGGAATGGGTTGGGGGTGTTGTCTCATAACTCTTCATTCTCGTCATGCTTGATATTTATAACTCTGTTCTGTTGACTTTTAATCTGAATGTGTGTTTTTATCATTTACAATACTATAGTACCATGTACATTGTTTTCTTTATTCTGCATCAGGTCATACAGATTTTTTCAAGCTCCTCTGTATTCACCACATACATCATTTCTCACAGCACGCTGATATGCCATTATGCTCGTGTACCACAATTTGTTTAGCCGTTCCCCAATTGATGGACATCCACTTTGTTTTCAATCCTTGGCTATCAAAAAAGGGCTGTTATAAATGTCTCAGTGTATATGGGGATTTTCTTATCGGTGATTTCCTAGGGGTATAAGCCCAGTATTGGAGTCTCTGGTTCAAAAAGTACTGACTTTTTAGTCACTTTACATAATTCCAGACTGCTTTCCAAAACACATAGTTGAACCACTTCACAGCTCTACCAATAATGTATTAGTTTGTGTATTTTATATTTTTGAAGGGAACTCTATTTCTTTTTTTTGTTGTTCTCAGTTTTGTTATACAAAAGGGTTGTGGTACATGGGTAAAAGAAGGGGTGTGTGAGGATTTTAAATACTTTCTCATTCAACACATTTTTCAAAACCTCTGGAACTTAGGTCAGATGAGTGGGTGTGTGTGCCCAAAAGTTCTTCCCCACAGCACTGCTCAGCCAAAAAAACCCAAAACTTGTGGTGTAGCCTAGTTAGTCTTGGCATGAGGGTGGGGCAGGGAGGGTAAAGGAAGAGGATCTTAGAAAGGAAAGGGTACATTAGGAACTCTCTCCCTAACCTTCCCCATAACAATAGCTAGCATTTATATAGCATGTTGGCAGCTAGATGGTACAGTGTCTGATAGAGTCAGGAGTCAGGAGGATCTGAGTTCAAAATCTGGCCGTAGGTACTTACTAGCTGTGTGACCCCAGGCAAGTCCTTCACCCTGTTTGCCTCAATTTCCTCATCTGTAAAATGAGCCAGAGAGGGAAACAGCAAATCGCTCCAGTATCTTTGCCAAGAAAACTCCAAATGGGTCACGAAGAGTCCTACACAGCTGAAAAACAACTAAACAGCAACATAGAGCACTTGAAGGTTTGCAAAGTGCTTTACATGTTACCTCATTTGCTCCTCACAACAACCATATGGGATATTACCTCCATTTTACAGAGGAGGAAACTGAGGCTGGGAGAGGCTAAGTGGCTTGCCCAGGGTTTCAGAGGTAGTAAATGACTGAAGTAGGATTCAAACTCAGCCATTCCTAAGCCCAGTGCTCCAGCCACTGTACCACATAGCTGCTTCAACTTTGTACAGCCCTTTCACCTTGACCACCTACCTCTCAGGATTATATTTTTTAAAAATGATTTGAGATAATGTGTACGAGACCTCATTTTAATGCAATTACCATATTGTCACATGGCACTGTGCTACTGAAAGTAAAGGTGCTCACTCTAAAAACCACAAAAAAGGGAAAGTTTCTCTCTAAGTAGAAACAGATTCCAAGAATCACAAAGGAGGCATGGAGAGGCATGAAAGGCAGAGGGAACAGACCGACTGAAACACAGTGGATTAAGGAAAAACAAAAGACCTGTCTAAGTACAACTCAGGAAACAGTGACTATTCTAAAGATAAACTACAAATATGATGTGTTTACTCTGTCTTTGCTTCTAATGTTCAATTCTTTCTCTTCTCTTCTCTTTCTGAATTCCATGAGAATGACTACTATGCATCTTCAGCACTTACATATCTTTATCTAGCTGTAACTTTCCTTTGTGTTAAGGAACTTGCAAACTAGGGAGAAAAAACCCAAAAAACAAAACTTTACTGTAACAATTTTCTATCATATACAATCTACAGAATTCCAGCCACTTATTAAGTTTTATGTTTGAATAAAATTAATTATAATTTCATGTATAATCGAATAAAAGCGAATCCTGACCTAACTAACAATGAATAGTATCAAAAGAAGCATATTTAGGGTAAATGCATGACACCAGTTTTTAAATGAGTACCGGTCATTATTATCTTGATTTCCCTACAGCCTAAGGATGGCCTCAGAGAAGGGGATCACAATTAACTAATTCCCAAGAGAGCTGACTGTTTCTGCATTGACAGCTTAAAAGATATTTTAGGTAGGATTCTGGCATGGCCAGGGATGCTTCAATACATAAATCTTACATCTGTTTGGGTAATAACATCAGATTTCTGAAATTCAAATACACTTTTGAAATGTAAACACACCTTAATTTATTAAGTCATCAGTGACCTAAAAAAAAAAGCCCCAACCCAAACCAAACCAATCCAATCCATTGTCCACGTGTCAGCCTTTCATATATCAGAAGACAGCTCTTCTGTCCCTTCCCTGCCCTCCTTGCCCTTTCCCTCCCCAGGCTCTTCTCTATTTGGGTCATTCTCTTCTGTATGTACTTCAGCTGATCAATCTTCTTCCACAAATGTCTCACGAAGAATTGATCAGAATTCCCCAGATACAGTCTGCCTAGGGTAGATAACACAGCAGTATTATCGCCTCACAAGGTCAGGCCATGATGCTTCTTTTAATACAGGCAGCATGTCATACCATAGATGTGAAGTCTGGTCAATCAAACAAACAAGCATTCATTAAAGGGTTTCTGTATGCTAAACTCTGGGTATACAGAGCAAAATAGTCATTGACTTCTCAATGAGCTTATATTCTAACGAGGGCAACAACATGTTGTTTCAACAACCTGGCTAGCAGCTTATGTGGGGGTATAAGATTCACCCACAGCCAGCACCCAGAAACCTGCCAACAGCACAGGTTCTTTCGATCTGCTTAATTAAGGAAAGCAAGGTGAAGGGGTTGACAAGCTTACTTTTAATTCAAATATCATTCAGTTAGTTCAGGGGAAAAAAACCAGCACCCTGAACTTCAAAACAAAATGCAAACAAATTACAGACATCAACAGACTTTGTCTGATTCAAGTCCCAACAGATAGTTACCAGAGTTCAACAAAGTTTCAACATCCGGGTTTACAAGCTGGAGGGCTCCTTAACTACAGCTGCCTGCAGTCTCCTCATCAACATCATCTCCAGAGCCCCGCACAAATGGCTCTGTCCTTCCTTCTTATAGGGCTTCAGACATCAAACATCAACTGAATCACCAGAGCTCAGGCTCTGGTGATTGGTTCTTGAGTTGGCCCCTCCCCTTAGGATCCTGGGAGGTTCACATCCACATGGATTACGTTAACACCTAATGAGGTTTGGGCCTGGGGCTTAGCACCTAGTAAAGCTCACTGAGATAAATTGAGTCACTCAAAGAAAACAAAGGCCATTCTGGTTACACATGTATATGTATATACATATCCACATAAGAAACTTACAAAGTAGATGGAAGACATTCTTCGAAGGGAAAGCATGAAATGTGTGTGTGTGTGTGTTGGGGGGGGGAGCCTGTGATTCTAAGAGGCAGAAGTGAGGAAAGAAAACATGCCAGGCATGGGGGATGTTCAATGGAAAGAAGAAGATGAAGTGTTGTGTGTGAAAAACAGCCAAAAGGCCAGGATAGCTCTAGGTTATTAAGATATTTAAATATATTTAATCCTAGATGTAACCGGGAGCTGCTGGTGTTTACTGAGTAGAGAGGTAACAGGATCAGACCTAAAATTTTCAAAAATCACTTTGGTAGCTATGTGGAAGACAGATGGGAAGAGGGGTTTCAAATGGAGTTGTGTCCTGAAGGAAGAAGACAGGGATTCTATGAAGTGTGGGTGGGGAAGGAACATATTCAAGGCATGGGGGAAAGTCAGTGCAAAAGCATAGACACAGAAGATGAAGTATTATTTGTGAGGAAGAGAGAGAAGACCAGTTTGGATGGATCACAAACTACAGAAGGGGGAGTAATGTACAACGAGGCTGGAAAGATAGATTGGGGCCAGGCTGTGAAAAGTTTTAAATGCTAAACAGAAGAATTTATATTTTATCCTAGAGCTAATGGTGAACCCACTAGAGTTCACCAAGTAGGGGAGTAACATGGTCTAACGTGCATTTAAGGAAATTATCTCTGGCAAATGTGCACAGGATGAACTAGAGGGATGTGAGGCAGTGGGAACAATTTGGAAATTGTTGCAATTATCTAGGTGAGAAGCAATGAGGGCCTAAACTGCACTGAGAGCTGTGTAGGTGGAGAGAAATTGCTGAAAGTGAGAGATTATTATAGAGGTAGAAATGGCAAGATTTGGCAACTGATTTCATTTGTGGGGTGACAGAGAGTGAGGACACGAGGATTATGCTGAGGTTGCAAAGCTGGATGACTGGAAGGATGGTAGTATCCTTGACAGTAATGGAAGAGAAGTCAGTTTGGATGTTCAGTTTCTAACAAATATGGGACTTGTGTGCAGAGACATAACTGGGCCTGTGGAGCTGAGGAGATCACCAAACAGAATCACACAGAGAGAAGAAGAGGCCAGAGGATGGAGCCTTGGAGTCTATCCATAGCTACTGACCATGATATGAATGAAGATCCAGCAAAGGATGATGAAGAGGAGCAACTAGGTAGTGCAGTGAGTAGAGCACCAGCCCTGGAGTCAGGAGGACCCAAGTTCAAATCCCGCCTCAGACAAGCGACACATTACTAGCTGTGTGACCTTGGGCAAGTCACTTAACCCCAATTGCCCCACCTTTCCCCCCGCCAAAAAAAAAGTAAAAAAAATTGGCCTAAAGGTTTCCTTTTTTGCTCTATCCTTCCCTAGTTTACATATTAGGCTTTTATCTCATCAAAGAAGCATGGTAGAATGCTTCGTCAATTTTTGAGAATAATTTATATAGTAAAGGTACTAATTTTTCTTTAAAATTCTAATAGAAGTCTCAGGCAAATCCATATAGAACAAGATTCTCCCTCCCCCTTGGGAATTCCTTTATAGATAGTTCAGTTTCTTTTTTTGCAGTTGCATTAAGATGTCTATTTGTTGTTCTGTTAGTTTGAGTATTTTATGTTTTTAGGTAATCCTCTATTTCTTTTGAATTCTCAGTTTGGAGGGCAGAAAATTTTACAGCGCATGCGCGCGAGCACACACACACACACACACACACACACACACACACACACACAGTAGGAGCTTAGTAAATGCTCATGGGCTGACTGGCTAGCTGAATCCAGGCTGGCATGTTACAGTGATCACTGTGCCCCTTTCCAAATGCACCCAAACAGTCCCTTCAATAATATATTCCACAATTTTGCCAGGAATCCAAATGAGTCTGTAGTCTTGAGAATGATTTTTTGTGATAGTTATTCAACACTACTCTGCATTTTGCTAAACTAATATTTATCAAATATGTGAACACTGCTTTTGTTACTGTTAGCTAAATATTTGGGGAGCTCATGCAGTTAGAAGCACAGGTTGCCTACTACGTTAAGGAAAGAACTAGAAATTGTAATAAGCTTAGGGTTTTTCCTGGGGTTGTGTCCTCTGTAATGGCAAAGATTTGTTTTCATTGTAAAATAGTTATGCTGTGACTAGGATAATCTGAAAAATCTGAACAAAACTTTTGGTCTGGGGTATTTTCTGCTAATTGTAAATTTCAAATGTCATTGGCTGCCTCTGCTTTACAGAAGCCCTTTAACTTTGCCCTAAGCCTTCTCTAGAGCCCTTCAGATAGATATGTGATCTTCCACATTACAGTTTTTCATGCAAGAAATTTCCAGTAACAAGTTGGTGCCAGGCTTTAGAGAAGGGGCACTCAAGGATAAGACTCACTGCTCCTGGTCATTTCCCTCCCTGTGGCCATCAAAGATAAAGATGGATAACCATGCATGAGTGAAAAAGAACCCACTCCTTCCTATATAACCCATGGCTTGGGAAATAATTAAAAACCTAAGTGTCCTACTCAGTGAAATAGGAGGACAATGACAGGTTGGTATGACCTGGATAAGCCAAGAACAGAGGGTAGCCTCTGGCAAGGCCATTGATGATCCATTTTTCCAAGCCATAATTTAAAGATCAACCCCAAGGTCTCAGTATTGTAAGACCTGGTGGTATATTTGTCCTCCCCCACACCCCCAGCATTATGTAACTTTAATTTATTTCCTTTTTCCGTTTGTCTCTGGTGAGCCCTTGATTGTCTGCTGTTGGTTTTCCAATGAATCCATCAAGCAACGAGAACTCATTAAGTGCTGCTATATGCCAGTTGCTGGGGATCCAAGTATGAGGAATAAAACAGTCTATTCTCACAGTTTACCTTCTAATGGGGGAGACAAGTACATATAGATCTTATAAATAGCAGAAATGTGAAATGGGTCAAATACAATAGGTAGTCTGGGAGGGAGGAAACCAGCAGCTGGGGAGGGGGGAGCTAAGGGAGCTTCTTGCAGAAGATGGTGCCTGAGCTGTCCTAAAGAGATGGCAGGAGTCAACGAGGTCCCAGTTAGACCTAATAATGTCTTCCTGTGTGAGAACTTCGATGTGCACCCAGGATTTGCAACATTTGCTGGCTGATGTTACTCTTTTCTGTAAGCCTCCATGCTCACAAATAGCTCCAAAAGAGTTTATTTTCTTGTGTAGAGGAAAGAAGTCTCCTTCATTTATAGTCATTTCTCATGGTATAAAGTAAAACCAGCTACTGAGTTCTGGTTCTTCCCTGTTCAGTCTATTTTACTCCCTGACTTTTCTATTTTTAAACTAGCACCAAATAGTTTTAATGATTAATGATTTGAGGTCTGTAAGTGCTATTCTCCCTACTTTCTTTTCCCCCACTACTTCCCTTAACAGTAGATATTTTGCTTCTCCAAATGAATTTTGTTATTATTTTGTTTGGCTCTGGAAAGTAACCCTTTGGTAGCTGGTAACACTAAATTTGTAAACTAATTTAGAATAAACATTTTTCTTATATTGGCAGGGTCTAGCCATGATCACTTAATATCCCTCCAGTTATTTATGTCATTCTTTATTTTTTCAAGGAGCATTTTAGAATTGTATCTATACAGGTCTTCAGTGTGCTGCCTCATGGGTTGACTTCTAAACATTTTATAGTTATTTTGAATGACACTTTCTTTGTTACTATTTCTTCTAGGTTTTTGTTATTGATATCGAGCTTAAAGCTTAAGGCAGCTTTCAGCTTTTAAACTTTTGGGACACTGTATAGAAATGCTGCTAATTCTCTGCTTTGCTGAAGGTATTAACTAGCTCCATTAGTTTCTCTGCTGATTCTCATGTGATCTAAGGAAACTTTCTTGTCAACAATAAATAGGATAGTTTCATCTCCTCTTTGCTGGGATTGTTTTGCCTTTATGTTTGTTCTCTTGTTTTTAGTGCTACTGCTAGCACTGCTAAAATGATTTCAAATAATAGTGAGGAAAGGAGGTATCTATGTGCCTCACTTCTATATTTAACGGAGAAGCTTCATGTCAGGGGTTCACCACTTTTTTCTATCATGTATCCTCACCTATGTTTTGGAGAGTCGGCAGTTTAAAAAACAAAACAAAAAGTGAATGAGGGTTGTACTTTGTTAAAGGCTTTCTCTGCATCTAATGAGATAATCGTGTGGTTTTAGACCCTTTTGTTTTTATTAGGATTATGTTAATTTTGTTTCCTAATGTTGACCCATCCTTCCATCCCTGGTATAAATTCAAGCTTGATTATAACGAATACTTTTTAGGGATATATTGCTGTGGTCTTTTGGCCAGCATTTCATTTGAAATTTAGTATCTAGATTCATTAATGGTATTGGCCTATAGTTCTTTTCTTTTGCTTTACTGTTTCCTGATTTAAGTGTTGGGATTTTGTCTCAAAAATGGTTTGATAGTGTGTCTTCTTTCTCGATTTTGGAGAATAAGTTATCTAACAGATGTTTTAATGTGTAAGTAATATATGTATCTAAAAGTTTGATGGAACATTCCTGTAGATTCACCCATCTAGACAGGGATTCCCCCCACCCCCGCCTTTGGTAGTTCCCTTTAAATTAGTTTAACCCCTTTGTCCAAAGCTTAATTATTTAAGATCTTTATTTAGAGTTCTGTTAAGAGCTTTATACTTTTTTTTTTTAGAAAATCTCCAATTTCTCTTTTTTTGTAGCAAACAACGAGTAGATTCTGATAATACTTTTTGTTTCCTATTTGTTGTGATTATACCTTGTTCATTTAAAAAATTTATTAACTTGAGATTCTTGCCTTTTATTTAATCAAGTTAGGTAGAGGTTTACTGATTCTGCTATTTTTGAAAGAACCTGCTTATCATTTTATCAGGTCTATAGTCTTTTTGTTTTCCAATCTACTTATTTCACCTCTAATTTTCATGCTTTCTTCCGTTAAGTTTTTTTTTTACTTATATGTTGAATTTTCCATTTTTTAAATTACATAGTTGGTTGGTTAATCCTCTCTTATTTTAATTTGTTAATTATTGTTCTCAGGGATATAATTTTTCTCTGAGGACTATTTTACTTGTGCCCCAGGGATTTTGGTATATTATCTTATATTTATCACTGGTTTACACAGTTATTAATTATTTTTACAATTTGTTTTTTGACCTACCACAATACAGGGTATTAATTTCCCATTTTATGTCTGTATCTTTGTGGTCCTTGCATTACTATTTTTTACTGTATTATGGTCTGTAAAGGAGGTTTAATGTTTCTGCTTTTTGACATTTAAATTCTCTGTGCCCTAGTATATGATCTAGTTTTGTAAAGGTACTTGTGTACCTTGATAAACCTTAGAATACATACTATCTCGGGGGAAACTATCTATTTGGTAGGAATTTCTGGGAAAAATGGAAAGCAGAATGTCAGAAATCAAGGTTAGTCTAAACATCGTGAAAACCATATACCACAGTAAAAAAAAAAACAAGATGTGACCTGAATATTAAAAGTCATACCAGTAAAAAAAAAAAACAGAAGAGAATCAGAATAGGCAGCTTTCACAACTTAAGGTGGGAAGATAAATTCTTAGCCAAACAAAAGAAAAATTGAAGACAAAATAGATAATTTCAGTTAGAAGAAACTGAAAAGCCTCTGCAGCACAAGCAAAATTAACACAACTAAGATAAGAAAGTCATTGAAAGTCATCCAATATCTCTGATAAAGGTCTGATGTGTAAGATTAAAGAGAGGCATCTAACAGAAATGTTTAAAACCAAAGGATATTTTCCCAGTGGGTCTGTTTAGAAGAAAAGAACAGTTGTCAAAAGAAAAACTCCAAACTATTAACAATCACGTGAAAGACTGTTCCAAATCACTAATAGGAGAGTGAAAATTAAAACTACTCTGTGGTTTCACCTCACATGTAGCAAAGTGGCAAGAATGATAAAAGATGGAAATAGACAATCTTGAAGGGGTTGTGGAAATTCAAAGCAGTGATGATGGAGTTATGAAAAGCAATGTGAAATTATGCAAAGAAAATGTATATACTTTTTTACCCAGAGGTTCCATGACTAGTTATAGACCTCAAGAAGACCAAGGATAAATATAAAGGCCTGAAAAATACCACAATAATGATAATGCATTTTTGGTAGTAGCCACAGCTAGGTGGTACAGCAGATGGAGCACTGGGCCTGGAGTCAGAACACTTAAGCTCAAATTAGGCTTTAGTCACTTCCTAGCTGTGTGCCCCTGGGCAAGTCACTTAAAACCTCTCTTTGCCTCAGTTTTCTCATCTGTAAAATGTAGATAATAACAGCACCTACCTCTGAGGGCTGTTGTGAGGATCAAATGAGATCGCATTTGGAAAGTACTCAGTACAGTGGCTGGAACACATTAGGTGCTTCATAAATACTTGTTTCCTTCTTTCCAAAGAACTAGAAGCTAACAGAGGCCTGGTGATTGGGAAACATGTAAACAAACTGTGGTACATGAATGTCAATGTAACTGTGCTGTAAGAAATAATGAGCATGCTGAACAGGGAGAAGTATGGTACACCCTGTATGAACTGATTCAGAGTTTAGTAGCAGAACAAGGAAAACAGCACACTTGATAACTGCAAGAAAGTACATGGGCAGCAGAAACAATGGACTAATTAAAAGCAAATGCTCTGAAGTGCTGATGATGCAGCTTGGCCTCAAAGATGAGACATGAAAAGGCACCTCCTTCCTTGCCTTCTTTGTAGGGGTGGGTGACTTATGGATGTGCAATACAGCATATCATATCAGACCTTTTTAATATGTTGGTTAGTGCTGCTGAGCTTTCCCCCCTCTTTCTTATACTGTGTTCTATATAGAGATAGTTTTCTGGGACAGGCGAAAGGAGATTTGCATCACACTTCCTTTGGCGGGCAAGGGCAGGGTTGGCAGCAGCACTGGTATAGCCCCACGCCAAACGTCCCTCTCTCCAGGTACTGAAACCACTTGGGCAGCCCACGAGGGGAGGGGGAGGTCTGTGGAAGGGTCCACTTACATTAAGTGAGAACTGGATATATTGGGAAATGTTGGTGATGCAAAAATGGAAGATATGTTGGTGATGCACAAATGGAAGATATCAATACAATTTGAAAACAAAAACAAAAACCGCACATCTTCCAAGGCTGGCCTTCCAAAGTAGCACCGGGGAAAACAACACACAGACATTCTCTCTGGTGGTGATCTCCTATCAACAAATGAAAGTATTCAAGAAGAAAATGAGCCCCAAAGAGATGGAGACCTTCACATTACACTTGGACCACTGATTTTTCCATTTGCTTTGTGGAAACAGAAGAGCCAGCTTTTTCACATAAACCTATTTATAGCATGGAAAAAGTGACACAAGAGGCCAAAGTGACAGAGCAGAGAAGCTGAGAGAGGAGAAGAAGGAAGAGGCAAGGATGAGCCCCTGCAGGGGCAGCGATCAAACATGGTAATGAGAATAGGAAGGTCGGCCCGCAGGGGGTGCTCTGGCAAAGAGAGGGGAAAATGAGTGGGAAAAAGACGAGAAAAGGAACTGGAGGAGGGAGGACTAGAGCTAAGCTGTGGAGGAACAGACTCTGGGAACCAACACCTCCCACAGAATGACTGACAAGGCGGCCAGCCCACCTCCACTTAAAGACTGCCTCCTGGGGAGCCTGGCTCACTTCAAAACAGGTCTCACAGTTAAGTTCAACTGGGAAGAATCACACTGAGCCTAGGGCTACAGCTCTACAATTTCTACCCAGTGCTCTTAGTTCCCTGCTCTGGGACAAACCAAAAGAAATTTCATCTCTCTTCTACATAACAACCCTTCCAATACTTAGCCAATACACACTCCCATTTCTGGAGGCTATACATTTACTTCAACTGTTCTTCATCTGAGGTGGTTCTGAATCTCACCAACCTGGTCACCCTAGGCAATCTCTCTAGTTACCACAATACACTGCCTTGGAAGGTAGATAACATTTCTTTCATGTGTTTGTATTTGGGGATTAGAGCAAGAATCACATGTGCTGAAATTTTACAGCCTTTGAAATCATTGGTATACCATCATGAAGGAACATCACCAGGGGCAGTTCTGCAGTCTGGGAAGGTATTCACAATATAGTGTCTTTATACAAAGAAAAGATTACCAGACTGTTCAGTGGGTGACCTTTGCCTTTTTAAATTAAGATGACTAAGGCCTAGGTAAGAATTGAGCCAAAAGATGGCCCAATTCACCAGCACCTTCTTGACCTTGGTCTTGCCACTAGACTCTGGGTGGCTCTGGAAGAGAGGGAGGCTGATGACTTTGCGCAGCTCTGCCTCACTCAAATCCAACTCACAGACTCACAGGCAAGTCAAGACATAATGCTCGTGATGTCATTGGTCATCTTCAATAAGGAAAGACCACCATCACCAACAACCAGGACACAGATGTGTACTAGAATCCATAAAATAGGGTCTAGACGTAAACAGAGCATCAGGAGAGCCAGAAGCTATTCTATGATATGAACTACATTTTCTCTTAACCAACAGGGTCTGTAACCTTGTTTTGAACATATTTTGACAAGTATATTTCAGTATAATTGGATTCCTTTGCAATCCTATGCATTTTAAGACTTTTTCTGAAAGGGGGCCACTAGGCTTTACCAGCCTGATTGCTCAAAGGGGATCAATGCACAGCAAAGATAAAGTACCGCTGAGTTATTAGTAAAAGGCAAAGCTCAAGACTTTACAAGGTCATGCTGACATAGAGAGAAAAGGGAGACCTGGACCTGTGTGAAGTTGCCAAAGTCTCTCAATCTCTCTGGGCCTTCATTTCTTTGCTTGTAAAAAGAGGGAAATAAACCAATATTACTAATAAATACTGGAACAAAAATGTTAAATAAAATATTAGCAAAGAGGCTATGGCGACACATCAAAAAGATAATATATTATGACTAGGTTGGTTTTATACCAGAATGCAGTGTTGCTTTAATATTAGGAAAACTATCAAGGTAACAGATCATATTAGACCAACAAAAATCCTATGATTACATCAATAGATACAGAAAAGAATTCTGACAAACTACAACATGCATTTCCATGAATGCTGTAAATAGCATCTATCTAAAACCAAGAGTCACCACTATACATAATGAGGATAAACTAGAGGTCTTTCCGATAAGATCAAGGGTCAAGGAAAGATGTCCATTATTATCACTATTATTTGATACAATGCTAGAAATGCCAGCCACAGCAACCAGACAAGAAAAAAAATTGAGGGAATAGGCATAAAGAGGAAACAAAATGAATGCATTTTGCAAATGATATGATGGTTTATTTAGAGAACCTTTGAGACTCAACTAAAATTTAATTGAAACAATAATTTCAGCACAGTTGCAGGACATAAAATAAATCCATATAAATCTTCAGCATTTTATATATTAACAACAAAACCCAGAAGGAAGAAATAGAAAGGGAAATTCCATTTAAAATAACTACAGAATGTATGAAATCCTTGGGCTTCTACCTACCAAGACACACATAGGTACTATATGCAACTACAAAACATTCTTTACGGAAAAAAAGACCAAAATAATTGGGATACTATTAATTGCTTCTGAGTATGTCAATATAATAACAACAACAATACTACCTAAATTAATTTATTAATTCAGTGCTATGCCAATTGAGCTATCAAAGGATTACTTTACAGAGCTAGAAAAATTATTTGGGAGGGAACAAAAGGTTAAGAATCCCAAAGAAAATTACCAGAAAAAAAAGGAAAGGAAGGGAGTCTGGCAGTGCCAGATCTCAAACTATCCTACAAAGCAGTATACCTCAAAACTTTGGTACTGGTTTAAGAAAAAAGAGAGAGAAGCCAATTGACGGAACACATTAGATACACAAAACAAACATGGTAGTACAGTACTTGATAAATTCAAAGATCCCAGTTACTGGAATAAGGGTTTACTATGTGATTAAAAAAAATGCTGGGAAAACTGGAAAGTAGTCTGGCAGAAATTAGATTTAGACCAATACCTCATAACATATGCCAAGCTAAGCTCCAAATCACATAGCATAACAGGTCATATCATAACCAAACTAGAAGAGCAAGGAAACTATGGCTAGAGAAGAGTTTAAGACCAAATAAAAGACAGAGATGACCCCAGAAAATAAAATTGACAATTTTGATTACATAAAATCAGTAACTTTGTGCACAAATAAATACAATGCAGTTAAAATTAAAGGAAAACAGCTGGGGAAAAAATCTTTCCAGCAAATTTCTCTGATAAAAGTCTCACTGCCAAGGTGTGAGAAACAGATTCAAATTTATAACAAGAGACATTTCCCAAATGATGAATGGTCAAAGGACAAGAAAGGGCACATTTCAAAGGAAAAATCCAAGCTATCAACAGTCATGAAAAAAAGCTTCAAATCCCTAATAATGAAGAGAAATACAATTGAAAGCAACTTTCTGATTGGCAAAGATGACAAAAGAGGAAAATGACAATTGTTGGAGGGATTTAAAGAAACTATGCATAGTGATGAACTGCTGGTGGAGCTGTGAATTGATCTGGCTATTCTGGAAGGCAATTTGGAACTATGCCTTCAAAGTTATTTTTTTTGGTGGGGTAGGGAGAAGGAAGTACATAGGAAGGAGAAAATTAGACTAGAGATAGATTCTCCCTCTCTCCATCCTGAAAGTGAGCTAAGAAGAGAAGGAAAGCCAAAAGGAATTACAAATAAGCAGGACAGCTTTTAAAGTTATATGCTGAATTTATTATGAACTTAAAAAAGAAATGCAAAGGCTACATAATACAGCTTTGTGGTTTCACATACAATCATCTCCTGCTTTATAATGTATTATGGAAATAGTAATTTTATTTGGTGTTTGTTTTAAGTTCACATAAAAATGAAAAAAATGTTTTTAAATGAAATGAAGAGATTGAACTATATGACTTGCAAGGTTATTTCCAACTCTAAATCTATGATCCTATGACCTGAAAGGGGCGAGTATAGGAAAATACTGTTGGATTAATATCCTACTGTTTTGTCTACTTGTGATAACAAAACTCTGAATGTGCAATAAAAAATTCTTCTTGAATATTCCTAGTCATTCAAAATGGTAGAACAATAGCAAGTAATAGATCTGGGCCTTGTTTGAAAAAAAAATGGCTCTTCAGTTTGGAACTGTGCTCCAAGGGCTATCAAAATGCACCATAGCCTTTGATCCAGCAATACCATTGCTAGGGCTGGATCCCAAAAGGATCATAAAAATGGGAAAAGTACCCATACATACAAAAATATTTATAGCGGTTCTTTTTGTGGTGGCCAAGAACTGGAAATTGAGGAGACACCCATCAACTGGGGAATGGATGAACAAGTTGTGGTATATGAATGCAATAGAATACTATGCTATAAGAAATGATGAGCAGGCAGACTTAAGAAAAACCTGGAAAGACTTATGTAAACTGATGCTGAGCGAAGCGAGCAGAACTGGAACACTGTACACAGTAACAGCAACACTGTGCGATAACTGACTTTGACAGACTTAGCTCTTCTCAGCAATGCAATGATCTAAGACAACTCCAAAAGACTCATGATGGAAAATGCTATCCACATCCAGAGAGAGAACTATGGAGTCTGAATGCAAATCAAAGCAAACTATTTTCTCTTTTGTTTCTTCTTTCTTTTGTTTTTTTTTTCCTTTTGGCTCTAATTCTTCTTTATAATATAACTAATGTGGAAGTGTTTAATATGATTGTATATATATAGCCTATATCAGATTGCATGCCCTCTTGGGGAGGGAGGAACAGAGAAAGGGGGAGAAAATTTAGAACTAAAAATCTTATAGAAATGAATGTTGAAAAATAAAAGCAAATAAAGAAAATTTTTTTAAAAGAATGGCTGTTGGCTGGAGGCTCGGAGGACATGCTTATCATTGGTCTAATGCTAAAATGAAAAGACAAGTTATCTATCAATCTGTAAATGCAGCTTAACTGCCTTCAGAAGAGTGGTTTTGTTATTTCATAATGAGATCTGGCATTAGAAGTCAAGTCAGCAAATTATGACGGTATGGAAAATCTGTGTAGCTTTTTGAAAGAGAATCCATTTTCAATTTCAGTATGCCCCTGGATAGTTTTTACAGTATTGATGAACTAGGTGAGGCAGACCAATTTTGACCGTTGGGAGGCAATGTGGTAACACAGAAAAGAGTGCTCAACCTGGGGTCACCGGATCTGAATTTAAGCCCTGTATGACTGACTTTAGGCAGGTTATGACTCTCCGAGTCTCAGTTTCCACATCTGTAAAATGACCTCTAAGGTTCCTACAACTCTAGATCTTTGACCTTGCTGTACAGATAAATCAAGTGCCTTAGGGCTTAAGAAGGATAGGTTGACTGTTTTGGCATGTGCTAATGCTTCAGTTTTCCATAAAATAAAACCTTTGGCAAGTGAAAATGCATTCCTTAGTTTTGCAATGCCATATGCTTGCCTGTTGCATACAGAAGGTAAGCTACTATAGATTAAACCGCGGCTCGCCACCCCCCCCCCCCCAAAAAAAAGCCTTCCCTATCATGTTCTTGTACTTTTCATAAAAGATCAAAGCTTCTCCGCAGTAGAGCAGTTCTGTTGCTAGATAACTGCAGCACTTACCCTGAGGAAGCTGACTTAGTGACTGTAAATACTTTTACCAGCTTCTTTCCCCTCATTGTTACCTGACTGATTCAAACTATGAAACAGTATATTCTTCATAATATCACACATTACTACAGAAGAGATTTTATGAGAAAGTTGATCCAACATTGTGGTATTTATGGAGAGTATTTTTCATCTTGTTATAACATAAGAGATGCAGTTTTTTTACTGTGGCTTGGGCCTGGAATTCTGTTCCCAGTCAAACAGCAAGGAGAAAGTTGTGGTCTGCTGACAGGTCTACACTAGAGCCATCAATGGCTGATGCAGAATTTGAAGGCTCTGGGGTGGACCCTCCCAAAATATCCTCCTCAAAGTGATGAAGAGTATG
The DNA here is from genome assembly GCF_011100635.1 of Trichosurus vulpecula. Taxonomy (NCBI): domain Eukaryota; kingdom Metazoa; phylum Chordata; class Mammalia; order Diprotodontia; family Phalangeridae; genus Trichosurus; species Trichosurus vulpecula. Next base: position 20,219,952 of record NC_050582.1, read on the forward strand.
GTACCTTCACACATCATCATGTACCTTAACTTCAAGTGAGAAAGAAGAATGGGTAAAATCTGACAAGGAAGTGGACCACTGTGAGAAAAGCAAAACTTACTGAGAAAAATGATTTGGGGTGGTTGATAAAAACCACATGAGAAAAGGCTTCTTGGACTCTATTCATCAGTTTAGCAGGAAGGCACACATAGCCTCTTAACAATGTCCATGTCACTGCTGCATGACTCATTTTCATTTTGTTAAGAATGACACAAATTTTCTGGGAGTGGAGCCAAGATGTCAGCTGGAAAGCAGGGGCTTGCGTGAACTCCCCGCCAAGTCCCTCCAAACACCTATAAAAAATGGCTCTGAACAAATTCTACAACTGCAGAACCCACAAAATAGCAGAGGGAAGCAGGGATCCAGGCCAGGACAGCCTGGATGGTCACTGGATGAGGTCTATTGCGCATGGAGAGGAGCAGAGCTCAGCGTGGGAGGCAGCAGGACCAGCCAGACCAGGAGCCAGGCAGAACAGGCCCTAGCACCCTGAATCAGTGAGCTGTGGCAGTTACCAGACTTCACAACCCACAAACACCAAAGACAACAGAGAAGGTTAGTGGGAAAAGCTGCGGGGGAAAGATTTCGTGGTTCGGCCACCACCCCAGGGGCAGTGGGGGGTGGGGGGCGGTGGGGGGGTGTGCAGCTACAGAACTACCCCTGCAGTTACATCAGGCCCCAGGCCCACGTGGTGGGAGGAATTAGGTGGCGGATCAGAGCAGGAGTGAAGAGCCTGCTGAAGATTTGCCTCAGGTCCGGGTTGGTGGTTCTTGAAGAAGGAGGAGTGCTGGGGTGGCAGAGCTTGCTATATAGAAATAGCTCTGAAATTAACGGCGCATCCCCTCAAGCTTGGAACAAAGTACTCTTTACTCTACAAGCAGTCATACCCCGACGAAAAACTCAAGGGTCCAGTAAGTTGGCTGGGAACATGGCCAGGCAGCGAAAACGCACCCAGATTCAGTATCAGACTTTGGAATCTTTCTTTGGTGACAAAGAAGACCAAAACACACGGCCTGAAGAAGTCAACAAAGTGCAAGAGCCTACACCAAAAGCCTCCAAGAAAAACATGAACTGGTCTCAGGCCATGGAAGAGCTCAAAAAGGAGTTGGAAAAGAAAGTTAGAGAAGTAGAGGAAAAATTGGGAAGAGAAATGAGAAGGATGCGAGAAAACCATGAAAAACAAGTCAATGACTGGCTAAAGGAGACCCAAAAAAATACTGAAAAAAATATTGAAGAAAACAACACTTTAAAAAATAGACTAACTCAAATGGCAAAAGAGCTCCAAAAAGCCAATGAGGAGAAGAATGCCTTGAAAGGCAGAATTAGCCAAATGGAAAAGGAGGTCCAAAAGACCATTGAAGAAAATACTACCTTAAAAATGAGATTGGAGCAAGTGGAAGCTAGTGACTTTATGAGAAATCAAGATATTATAAAACAGAACCGAAGGAATGAAAAAATGGAAGACAATGTCAAATATCTCATTGGAAAAACCACTGACCTAGAAAATAGATCCAGGAGAGAGAACTTAAAAATTACTGGACTACCTGAAAGCCATGATCAAAAAAAGAGCCTAGATATCATCTTTCAAGAAATTATCAAGGAGAACTGCACTGATATTCTAGAGCCAGAGGGTAAAATAGAAATTGAAAGAATCCACAGATCACCTCCTCAAACAGATCCCAAAAAGAAAACTCCTAGGAACATTGTTGTCAAATTCCAGAGCTCCCAGGTCAAGGAGAAAATACTGCAAGCAGCCAGAAAGAAATAATTTGAATATTGTGGAAAAACAATCAGGATAACACAGGATCTGGCAGCTTCCACATTAAGGGACCGGAGGGCTTGGAATATGATATTCCAGAGGTCAATGGAGCTAGGACTAAAACCAAGAATCACCTACCCAGCAAAACTGAGTATCATGCTCCAAGGCAAAATATGGACTTCCAATAAAATAGAGGACTTTCAAGCTTTCTCAGTGAAAAGACCAGAGCTGAATAGAAAATCTGACTTTTAAACACAAGAATCAAGAGAAGCATGAAAAGGTAAACAAGAAAGAGAAATCATAAGGGATTTACTAAAAGTTGAACTGTTTTGTTTACATTCCTACATAGAAAGATGATGTGTATGATTCATGAGACCTCAATATCATAGTAGCTGAAAGGAATATGCGTATGTGTATATGTGTATACATATATATATATATATATATACACACATATGTGTGTGTCTATGTATTCATATATGTAGGTATATATATATATATGTGTGTATATATATATATATATGCATATATATACACACACAAAGGGCACAGGATGAGTTGAATATGAAGGAATGATATCTAAAAAAATAAAATCAATTTAAGGGATAAGAGAGGAATATATTGAGAGAGGGAGAAAGGGAGAGATAGAATGGGGTAAATTATCTCGCATAAAAGTGGCAAGAAAAAGTGGTTCTGTAGGAAGGGAAGAGGGGGCAGGTGAGGGGGAATGAGTAAATCTTGCTCTCAATGGATTTGACCTGAGGAGCGAATACCATACATACTCAATTGGGTATCTTACCCCACAGGAAAGAAGGAGGAAGAAGATAAAAAAGGAGGGATGATAGAAGGGAGGGCAGACAGGGGGAGGAGGTAATCAAAAACAAACACTTTCGAAAAGGGACAGGGTCAAGGGAGAAAATTCAATAAAGGGGGATAGGTTGGGAAGGAGCAAAACATAGTTAATCTTTCACAACATGAGTATTGTAGAAGGGTTTTACATAATGATACGCATGTGGCCTATGTTGAATTGCTTGCCTTCTTAGGGAGGGTGGGTGGGGAAGGAAGAGGGGAGAGAATTTGGAACTCAAAGTTTTAAAAACAGATGTTCAAAAACAACAACAAAAAAAGGTTTTTGCATGCAACTAGGAAATAAGATACACAGGCAATGGGGCATAGAAATTTATCTTGCCCTACAAGAGAAGGGAAAGGGGGATGGGAGGGGAGTGGGGTGACAGATGGGAGGGCTGACTGGGGAACGGGGCAACCAGAATATACACCATCTTGGAGTAGGGGGAGGGTAGAAATGGGGAAAAAATTTGTAATTCAAACTTTTGTGAAAATCAATGCTGAAAACTAAATATATTAAATAAATTTAAAAAAAAAGAATGACACAAATGCCCAGGGTGAGTAGACACCACCAACTTGTACCAGGAATGCATGTGGCTGAGTCCTAGCTGGGGTAGTCTGTGGTCACCCCATGATCTACAGAAGGATTTGGAGAGCCATCACAGCATAGCCTGGGGATGGGGAACCTGTGGCCTCGAGGCCACATGTAGCCCTCTAGATCCTCAAGTGCTTGAAATCTGGATTCAGTAAAAGGGCCACACTTGAGGACCTAGAGGGCCACATGTGGCCTTGAGACCGCAGGTTCCCCACCCCTGCCATAAACCAATGACCACAGGAAATAAACTGGAATGGCAGAATTCCAGAGCTGAATGGGACCTCTGTCTCTTCTTTCCTGAAGAAAGGTTAAATGATTTGTGGTACACTGTTTAAGAAAGTAGGGAATTACGGACATGATAGAAAAAAAATTCCATTTTAAAAAGTAACATTAAAAGAACTGTCATGTAAACGAGTTAAATCTCAGCATTTTGAGAAAGTGGGCTATCCAAAGCTACTTATTCCCTTTGACTTCCAGAGAGCTTCAGTTTTAATGTATTATTAATGGGCAGAGAATTTAACATTAATGTGAAAGATTTTAGGCAATGACTGTTTTTTAAGATTAAATAACTTAAAATATTTTTAATTATCCAACAATTTTCATGTCATTACTAATGAGAAACACTTATGACATTCTTGTATTCAAAAGTGATATTATGTCTCCTGGCTAATCCCTCCAAATTTAAAGATAGAAAACAAAAATAAGGCCTGCTACCCAAGTTTTACTATCTCAAAATAGTTTGGATTCTTTCTATTTGTGATTATTAGAGTCAGCCAAATAAATTCAATGAGTGACTCGGACAGTATTTTATAAGAATACTGAAAGCTCACTGTACTTATGTGTGTCGGACTGTCTGTATGTAAATGAATGCCACTAGTTTGGTTGTCTATACTAGCATTTCAGTTATCACAAGAGTTTGGCTTGGGGAGGAGTGGGGTCTTGAGAGGACAAGTGGAGAAAAATACGTTTTTCTTGTATTTTAAATGTTTTTTCGACTCCTCTGCTCAAAAGTCTTCAGTGGCTCTCAAAATAAAGGTGAAAACTCTTCACTGTGCCATTCAAAGCCCTCTACAACCTAGCTTTTAGCTACAGTACTTTCCCAACCCTTCTAGTCCCACTCCAGCCAAACTGCTCTCTTCATTCTCCCCAAACACTTCATACACATCCTAGCACTACCATCCATCTTGGTTCAACTTGTTTCCCCTGCCTGAAATGCGTTTCTACCTCTTCTCTGCTCATTTGTGGTCTTCCCTTTCCTTGAGGGCCTGGTCCAAGTCTTGGCTCCTCATTGATGCCATCCTCACCTCCACTGTTGCTGGAGCTCAGATGAGAAAAGCCCCTCCCTGAGGCCTAGGACAAGTGGAGGCCTTCTTCAATGAGGAGCCAAAGCCTGAACTGAGGCTCACAAAAAAGTGTTGACAGTGATGGGAGGAGGGAAGTGGGAGGCATTTCAGGCAGGGGAATCTAGCTGATCAAAGGCATCAAAACAGGGAATGTACTTGGCATGTTTGGGGAGAATGTCAGCACAATGTAGTAGGAAGAGCAATATACTTCAACTGAGTGTGAGAAGGCGTGAGGTGAAATCTCAGCTCTGATGCACGCTACTCTGGGCAATGTGGAAAACTCAGTCTACCTCTTAGGTTTGCATTTTCTGTAAAATACAATAGAAATGGCATTTATGATTTACATCTAGAATATAGAGAGGTCCTAGACATAGAGGTAGATAATGAAGGATGCATACCAAGACACAGAATATATGCATATGCATATGATCTAATTATAGTCTGCATGTAAATGGGATCTATTATTTATATCCAGAATATATAAGGAGGTTCTAGATATAGAGAATATCTACATCTTGATATATTACCTAGACACAGAACATATATGATCTAATTATAGCCTATATATAAGTTGCATCTATCATTTTTATCTAGACTATATAAAGGTTTTTCATGTAGAGGTAAATAACTGAAGAATGACCATCTATCTAGATGTATTACCTAAATATAAAATGTATATTGTGTATGTATAGATACAGATATAGTCTAATTATAGTCTATATATAAATGAGATCTATTATTTATATCCAGAATACATATTCTAGATATAGAGAGGCAGATAATGGAGAATGGACATCCATTTAGATACATTACCTAGACACAGAAATATAAATGTATATGGTCTAATTATAGTCTACATATAAATGGGATCTATTATTTATGTTCAGAATATATAGTGGTTCTAGATCTAGAGCAGTAGATAATGAAGAATTAACATATATCTATATATAACCTAGATATAGAATATATACATATGTAAGTGATCTAATTTATGTTTTATATATAAATGGAATCTATTATTTCTATCTCAGTGAATACTGGCATAGGGTTAGCTCTACAACATGCTTAAGGTTTTTTGTAACTTTCTCCTTTTGTTTCCTTCTTCAAACAGGGCAATTGTCTGCTTTCTATAGTTTCTAGCATTAAAACTTATGGAGAAATGCGAAAAGTTGATGTTTGCTTCAGAAACAGCAGAGCAGGGTAGGAAAAGAGGGAGGGATGCCAAGGAGGGGCTAGCAAGTATCCTCCTTCATTAGGCAATTTCTCTTATCTATAGGATATTAGCATTTTGACCTTTACTAAAGGATATAAATGTCAGAGCCTAAACAACTGGCCATTGGTATATCATTGGGAACTGGATCCTATTTTGAAACATTAGGTAGAAGACAAGAGGAACCCAGAGAGACCACAAATGATCAATGGTGCTATATAACATCATCCTTCGGTATATGATTATTGGGTCCTATATAACATAGGAAGGAGATTTTGGCTTGAGTGTTAACGTGGTAGGGGCTGAGTAAAATTGTATGTTAAGAAGATATAATCATATGAGGAAATCCAGGAAGAATGTCAGAGGAGGGAAGGTTCAGCATGGTGGAGAACATGTGGCTGAACACCAGCTGAGGCATGAATGGCAATCTTGTCATTTGATTGTGCTACAGACCACCTGGGCTATAAGAGGAACTCAAAGAGGAATTCTGTAAACAAATGTAAAGCCCACTCAGAGGCATGGTACAGGGACTCCAAAACATGGCTATTTGCTGGATGCAGATGCACCTAATGCAGAGTAACTAATTTCTTGACTTGCCTTAAAAGTAATTTCCTCCTTCAAGACAATGATGAACCAATAAAGAGAAAAGGGAAGAAATGGCTGGTAAGGTGGGTAACCTAGGGTACGGAGAAGTGAACACTTCGCATCAGCATTTGTTGGTCAACAACAAGTATTTATTAAACTTAGAATTAAGCTTATTATGTGCCAGACACTGCTAAGTGCTGGTAATACAAATACAAGCAAAGAGAAAGACATTCCCTGCCCCTCAAGGAGCTTACATTCTAATGAGGGAAGACAACACAAAAAGGGAAGATTAGATGGGAGAGGTACATGGCCAGGTGCAGATGGCAACCTGCTAAGAAATGAAGAGAGGGTTAGTCTGGGCGCCCTCCTTAAATGGCGTTTCTGGGAAGAGCCATCCAATCAGAGTGCAGTGTCACAGGGGCTGAGGGGTGAATTCCAAGGCCGGAGTGGTCTTCCAGGATGAAGGGTTTTCTGGGGCACAATGGAGAAGTCTGGAGTACAGCCTGGTGAGAAATGAAGAAATGGTTGACCTGGCGCCCTCCTTAAATTTGTGACACACAAGGAGAGGAAAATCAGGCATATTCTGACATCCACCATACATTTTGGGAGAGCAGATTTCAAAGGATTCAGGAAAAGTCAGCCCCAGAGGGACAGAAAACTCTCAGAATGAAATTCTAAAGAACCAAAGAGAAACAGTTCTGATGACAAGGAAAAGGGGAAGTAATCTAAATACATGCACATGGAATTGATCAAACTAGATTTGAAAAACACATACAGAAGATGGAAGCAAGAGCGGGTGAGAAAGAATGAACATAATAATATGGAGTAGGTTAAGAACAGCATGAAGAACTTTAAAGCTCAGAGTAAGCTAATGTTGGCGAGGAAAGCTAAAGAGAAAAAGTCAAACCAAAACAGTTTAAGCCATGTAGGTAATAAAACAAAACTGAAAGCTGTAGAATTGCAATGACCAATCTTGGTCCCAGAGAAGAGCAAGCTAAGCAAATGGAGTTCCACTCATTCTTTGGTGGAATATATGTGTGTGTGTGTGTGTGTGTGTGTGTGTGTGTTGGGGGAACTATGGGTGGACAGTGTTGTACGATGCTGTCAGATGTGATCAGTCTATTGAATGACTTAACTGTTTTGTTCCTTCTTTGTTACAAAGAAAGACTCACTGGGTGGGGGAAGTGTTATATTCAGAAATGACTGTGATATAAAAAGAAAAGATAGTAACAAGCAAAAGTTTATCTTAAGGAAAAAAGCGACGTTGGGGAAAAAGAGGAGCACCAAAAAAGGGATAAGGCCATGTTCATGGTGGCCGGGATGTTGATAGCAGCTGACAGGGGGAGGCAGGAACGCAATGTCCAAGGTTGAGTCAAAGGACCAAGTTTGAATGTGGACTCTACCACTTCCTGCTTGTGTGACCTTGGACAATCAAAAATTCAATAAGCATCGACTGAGTGTTTAATATATTCCAGGCACTGTGCCAGGTGCAAGTTACTTATCCCTTCTGGGCCTCAGTTTCCTCATACATAAAATGCTTAGACGGGGTGACCTCTAAAGTCCTGTCTAACTCTAGAGTAGAGGCTCTTAATATGGGGTCCACAGACCTGGATGGGAAAAAACTGCAACTTCATTTTAATTAATTTTGGGGAACCCTCTGTAGTTTAATTTATGCAGTTAGGGGTCCACAGGCTTCACCAACCTGCCAGAGGGGCCTATGACAATACTTTATTTCTGTTTTCTCAGCCAAGGAGAATGATCAATAAACTGAAAAACAAGCAGAGCTGGGGATTAGGGAGTTAATATAGACGGTAAGTAGGGAGACCATAAAAGAACACCTAGCTGTCTTTGATGAGTTCAAATTCTCCAGGCCAAAAGAAACATGTTCAAGGAAAGAACAGGAGAAGGACAAATATTATCAAGCCAGAGGCCCACGGATCCGACTTTGATTCTTGTAAAACAATTCTAGGATGTATTATTCAAGAGATGGTTAGTGAAGTGGTGATCAAAGAGCCAGCATGATTTCATCAAGCAGTCACACTAGACTACACTCGCTTCCTTTTGGACAGGATTACTAGACTGGTAAATCAGTGGGGTGCTGTAGATACACTTTATCTAGATTTTAGCAAAGCGTTTGACAAACTCTCTCTTGCTATTTTTTGTGGGAAGATGTTGGGATATGGTCTAGACAATATCACAGTTCAGTGGATTTGGAACTGGTCCAAAAGCCAGAGGCCACTAAAGGTATGATGTCAACTTGGGAAGAGATGATCTTGTGGAATAATCCAAAGAGCTGTGCTTAAATGCCATGCTTAGGAAGTGTGCAAATGAAGCAAAGTTAGGAGGGATGGCCAAGATGGTGGGTGAGAGAGAACAAAAAGATGGACAGGGAAATGAAATGGTGAGCTGAATTGAAGAGAATCAAATGTAAGCAAGAGAAACGTTCAGTCTTATACTTGGTTTCAAAAATTCAACTTTCCACATACAAAATGGGGCAGGGGGAGCATGGCTAGACAGCAGCTTGTCTGAAATGACCTGGGGATTTTAGTGAATTGAAAATTTCATATGAGTCAACAGTATGATATGGGAGCCAAGAAAGCAAACACAAGTGTCAGGTTGTGCTGAGAGGCCTAGTCTGGAAGCCTGGGGAGGGGAGATTTCTTTTATCCTCTCCAGGGTAAGGGGTTTGGTTCTGGGAGCCACATTTTAGGGAGGCCATCGATAAACTGGAAATGTCCTGAAGAGGGTGACATGCAATAAGTGAGGAACTAGGAAGATTTATCCTACAGGAGAAAAGACTTCGGGGTAGATTAGAGTATGGTGGATGGGGGAGAAAACAAAGGGATGATCCTCATGTTTAGCTCTGTAAAGAGGTGACCATGTAGAAGTGGTCGATACGGGCAGAACTAGGCCCAGTGGGGGGAAGTTGTAAAGAGGGAGGTTTAGATTTAATAGACCGAAATAGTGATAATGAGAAAGCTCTACAAGTGGAATGGGGCTGCTTTGGGGGGAGGGAGAGTAGCATGCCAGCACTAGTAGAGGCCACCAAGTAAAGTATGACTGCACTGCTCAGGTTCTCCTTACTCACGGGCAGGGCAGGCTGAGATTGGACTAGAGTGCCCTGGAGATCTCTTCAGAACTTTCGGATCCTTCGGTTCCACCTGATTTGAGTTTGTTCCCTTTTATCTAGTATCTTCCTTTCCACTTTTACCTCCCATATTACTTCTACCTCTGGGAATCTAGTTTCTGACAACAAAATATGTCACTGTAGCCCACCCTCTTCATTAAGAGGCACTACTGGCTTCTTTCTCATTGAAATAATAAAGGGAACAAAGAACTAATGTTCCACCTGGCAGCTGTAGTCTAAAAGCTATTCCTTGACAAAAATACCCCCCAAATGCGAGCTGGTGGCCTATTTCGCAGCAATCTCGGGTGAGTCAGTCCGTCAGTGACAGAGCTGCACATGGAATAGGGCTCATTCCCTTTGGAACACAAAAAGAGGGTGAGTGACTCATCCCTCAAGCACTTGTCAGGCTCTATAGAAAAGCTGTGTGCATGAGCCACAGAATCACCAAGGGGCATGCAAAAAGCAGGAAAAGAACATTGGAGGAGCACAGTGATATTTTCTGGGCAAACTACTGAAAGCTCTAAAATGGTATGGGTGCTAAAGAACAGCAAATCCAACCCCAGTAATCAAGTGATGGCCACGGCCCTGCATTATCTGTGGTGCATCTGTGCATTTCAAACTGTCTACTTCAAAGGGCAGATTAGAAATGAGGGATCTGTGAAAAAACCCAGAGTGGGCCAGCCCCCCAACTACAAGGCTTTCAACGGCCCACTCCTCCAAGATTAAGGACTCCATTATGCTTTAATTTACACTCTGCCTGTGGTAGACTTTCACTCTCACTCTACTGGAATTCTGCCTCCTCCAGTATGGATTATTCCTAAAGAAAATCTGCTACGCCTCTGAAAGATTACCCACACTGCTGTACAGTTCACAGAGCAATTCTGAGCAAACAACATGTGTCTCAATCTCTACAACCTGATTTCTAGCCTAGTATCTGAGAGATGAAGGGAGAGATATTTGCTAAGAAAAAGGACTCAAGCAAGTTATGTTCTAAAATCTTAATTACTCTAGCCACAAATTATCATGGACCCACAGGCCAATATCAAGAAATCAGATCACCATAAAGCAAACCAGGCTGTGGAGCAGTATTAATTTTAATAAAAATTAAAAATGTAACCCAAGAAATTTCCAATCAAATTTCTTCAGGCTAAAGATATAGATTAACTAAATCCATTTTTCATTGGCTTGGATAAATGAGATCTAAGGGAAGGAGCTAAAATCTGTTTGTCAGAAGGCATATGGTTTGGTTTGGAATGTAGATTTTATAGCAAAAGTTTATCCTTGGAGTCAGGAGGAGGAGGAATACAGGTCCAACACTAAAGGAATTTTCAACTGCTAGATGAAAGGGATCAGGTGGCAGTGTAATTAAAAAACAATTCTCCCAGTCTGGTCTGGTCTGGCCTGGCCTGGCATTGCCAGCCCTCCAGAGCCTGGCTCCAGCCTGCCTTTCTGGCTTTTCATCACACTGCTGGACTACAGGTCCTCTCCACTTCATCCTAACTAGGTCACTTGCTGCCCATATTTCCAACTTCCACAGCTTTCTTCTGACTGGAATACCCTTCCACCCCCTTTCAAAGTCCAGCTCAAATGTCACTTCTTTGGAGAAACCAGCCCTGATCTTCATCCCCAAGCACAAATGGCCTTTGCCCACTAGATCTAGTAGCACCACTTTCTTTTCATGTACTCAGGATACTCAAGTTTCTGCTCTATTTTTGTGGATGTTAAACTAAAAGCTCTCCAAGGGCAGGGACTATGTCTTATTTCTTTTGAATCTCATTCAACACTCAGCACAGTGTGTTCATCGTCCCTTGTAAGTAGGAAGCTGATGTAATTTTCATGGAATCTTAGATATCATTTTGTCCAACTCACATTTTGTTTAGTAAATGAATAAAAGGAGAGGAAGTCAATGAGATCAGGGGAACTTGGCCCAGGAATTTAGTCTTTATTTAAAGAGCTCCCCTCTGCCTACCACATCACATTCAAACTCAGCCTGGCATGCATGCCTTCCAGTTATTTTTCTGATCTTATCTCCCACTTCTACCAAATACTAACCCTCAGATTTCAGCCCTGTCTCTTCCTTGTCCCTGAGAGATACCATAATAATTCCCATCCTGGAGCCTTTACTTATACTGTCCCTGCTTGTTTAGAATGTCCTCCACCTCTCCGCTAATCAAAAACCAACTCATCATTCGAGAGCCAGGTCATGCCAACTCCTCCCTGAAGCCTTTTTAGAAGAGAAGTGGCACATAGCCCTTCTTTGGTCCAAAAGAGGAGGCAAGCCAGTCATGCAGCAAGAATAAGAGCCCATGTGGACAGCCCACATGGGCTGCACTGATACCCATGTAATGTCAAGATACTTTTAAGAACAGTAGTATGTTAATCTAGAAATGTAGTTTTGGGGACAGATTGTGGGTTGATTAGTAATCATAAATCTATACACTTATTAATACTAGCTGATTAATAATCATAAATTTAGAATTTTGGGGCAGCTAGGTGGCGCAGTGAGTACAGTACCGGCCCTGGAGTCAGGAGGACCTGAGTTCAAACCTGGCCTCAGACACTTCACACATGTACTAGCTGTGTGACCTTGGGCAAGTTACTTAACCCCAATTGCCCTGCCAAATAACAAAAAACAAAAAAAAATTTAGAATTTTTCTTTCAGAAATGTAAAAGAATCTGTGTCTCACCATACATAATAACTCATACTTGAAAAAAAAATCCTTCTGCAGCACAAGTGACCTTTGCTTAAAGACCTCAAGCAAGGAGGGAACTCTTATCTCCAAAAGTAACTGATGCCACTTTTGGATTGGTCTATCACCTAGGGCTAAAATGAAGGAGTAGATGGGATGAGCTTTAAGAATTCACAGGAAGTAGAGATCAAGTCACCTGATATTCTGAACCCTTCTAGAATTTGTCTCCAAACTACCTTTCTAGATGAATATCATACATGGGTATCAGTGCAGCACTGTGACTGTCCACATGGGCCATCATTCTTGCTAGATGACCGGCTTGCCTCTTCTTTCATCATACATCTCTCTGATGGTAGTTTTAATGCTGATTTTTATCTGAAATTTTGTCAAGTGTAATATGATGCAGTCTTTTTAAACCATCATAATTCCTCTGCTGCCCTTTAGGTGACCTTCAATTTTGATTCCTGCGAGATTATAATAGTCCAGGAATCACTGCCGCAGAGCTTCACAGAAAGAATACTGCTTAAAAGGATTGGGTTTTGTTTCAGGGAAAAGCTTGAGGTCATTGAGAACATCGAACAATTTATTGAATGCAATTCATGTTCATCTTTTTCTCTTTAGTCAATTCTGGGTCTAGTTCACTGTCCTTTTGCAGTCTGTCCAAGATGTACAGGGGAAATCTAAGCAATATAAAAACTAAAGATACCAATAAAAATGTATTTCAAACAGTCATTGGTAACTTTAGAGAGAACAGTATCACGGGAATGAGGGCATGAGTCATACTGCAGATGGTTTAAAAGAGACAAAGTGGGAAGGGGGGCACCTAGGGTAGACAGCTTTCTCAAGAAGTTGTAGCTGGGAAGGGGAGAAGCAATTGGAAGGGAGCTAGAAGGTATGGTAGCATCAAATGAGGATTTCTCAAGAATGGAGGAGACATAGGTGGGTCTGAAGTCACTAGGACTAGTTTAAAGCTAAGAGGAAGGGGGCAATCTGCTGGGGAAGACAGGAGGGGATCACAGGCATACAAAGACGGGTTAGCCTTAGCACGGAGAAAGGTGACAGGCAAGTAGGAGTTATTGAGAGTAGACACCTGAGTCACAGGAGATGAAAAGAGAGGGAAACAAGCGCAATTTCGGTAAAGGGCCTCCGATTTTCCAGTAAAATATAAGGCAAGGTCATCCATCAGGGCAGGGTTGTAGGAGGGTGTGCCATGGGAAGCTTGAGGAGAGACGAGGTTTGGATGGGCTGGTGTAGAAAGCGAGATGGTTCTTTGATTACTGAGTGGAAGGATTTATCTTGCTGAGGCAAGAGCCCCAGGTGATGCCAGAACACACAGATTTGTAGCCGACCCACGCAGCACGGTTTTGTGACGTCCTCTAGTTCCAATCTTCAGCACATGAGTGAATGAATGAGTCCTCAGCCAAGGAGGGAGGTGAGGAGAGAGTTGGCAAGGTGTGACTGGTGACAGGACAAGGAGACAAGGAATTAAGGATGGAGGATAGGGTCATATTATGTTGGTTCACCAAAAGTTGGGATAGGGAAGGGAGGAAAGCATCAATAGCCAGTGTGTGGGTGATGGCCTGGGGATAAGGCATAGGGGAAAAAAAGAAGATTATGATCCAATAAAGGAATTTCAGAGTTTGTGAACGTGGCAGTATAACCATTATTGGTAAGGACAAGATGATTTTATGAGGTAAATGTTTATAGTCTTCCTGGAAATGAATCCCTGCAGTCCCTATATTGACTTAGAAGGTCACAAATTGACATTATCTATGTTGTAATGTATGGCAGTTAAGTGGTGTAGTGGACAGAGTGCTGGGCCAGGAGTCAAGAAGACTATCTTTCTGAGTTCAAATATAGCCACAGACATTAGTTGTGAGACCCTGGGCAATTCACTGAATCCTGTTTGCCTCAGTTTCCTCAACTGTAAAACAAGCTGGACAAGGAAATGGCAAACCACTCCAGAATCTCCGCCAAGAAAACCCCAAAAGGAGTCATGAAGGGTAGGACACAAGTGAAAAACAAAAACAAAATGCTGTAATGTGTTTTTATTTGTTGTGCCCAACATTTCCCAATTATATTTTAATCTGGTCCCAGCAGCACTCAGGAGTTTTGCATGCTGCATCCCCTGCCCCACTTCAGCAAAGGGAGTCTGACACCTTTGTACCACGGTTGACAACTTTTTTCTGCATGGCAAAAAGATAAAGTGCTTCCTAGCTGAAGTTGTTTCTAGGGTATTTTCGCTTCCCTATTGCAGAATTTATTTTACACTGATTAGACTTCTATAGGAAATGGTGACAGCCTATGCTGATGCCTTGGGTATCGATAACTTACTTAGAATAGGTCAAATTTGAGCTGTTTCAACTGCAAGCCATATCTTCTCATTTTTATTACTTCTTTTAATTTCATATTGATTTTGATCTTTGCTTTAACAAGTCAATAGTCTGTCTGTACACAGACAAATGATTTGGATAAGACTCCCACCAGATGTCTCTTGTCTGTTAAAGAAGAGTCAGTTTCATTTTTTTTGTGATGCTGTAATTTGGTTCTCATTCTACCACTAGACCAGGAGTTATGATAGATTTCCAAGGGTCTTTGAACTTGGATGGAAAAAAAAATTACATCTTTATTTTCACTAGCCTCTATCTGAAATTTAGCCTGTCTTTCAAAGACTTAACACTATTCTGAGAAGGGGCCCAAAGACTTCAGCTGATTTCCAAAGGGGTCCATGACACAAAGAATTTTAAGAACCTAGAAGTTCTTGAATGCATAAAATAAAATACAGAGGGTTAAAAAGGAAACCAAAAGAAAACCAGAATAACAGGAAGAGGTCTGGGGGGCTCCTCATCTCTCCCCTCTGAGCCAAGGGCAGCCCTTAAACCACAAGAAGAAGACACAAGAAGCATCAATTCACAGTGATTCCAAATGTATAAGGGATCAGAGTAATGAGTAAACAAAGAATAGGAACTAAGAGATCTTAGGAAATTTGAAGGTAAACATGTTTTCCCTCTATTTTCCTACTCTCAAATAAAGGCACAAACATTAACTCAAGGTTGACCATTAAACAAGTAAATACAGTAACTTCAAAACAAGTTAAATACAAATTAAAACTCAGCTTCATCATGTTTTCTCACAAAAGTTTCTAAAAAATCCTAAATTCCGAATGTCCTCTCTAGGGATTACTTGAAAGAAAAATGTTTTCATGGAGAGCATGCTGAATAAGTTCCTAGTTTATCAACTCCAGGTCTCCCCAAGGAGTGAGTCAGACTGGGGTCCAAAAGTATGAAAGAGTCCACAATCTGAAAAAGCTTGAAAATGACCCCAATGCCTTAATGCATTTATGTATGTGTGTATGTACATATGTATGTACACAGAAGTATATTATTTAGACTTATTATATTTATAAAATCATATACATATATACACACACTTAATATATGTATTATACAGCGCATCTGTGAACTCTCCATCAAGTAGGCTACCTGCTCTATGAGTCATGGGTCACCTAGTTACTTCCAAATGCTGGGAGATGGGCTACAGCCTACTCTTAGGACTCAGGCTCAGGGCAGCTGCTTAGATAGATCTCCACACACTGGGGGTAGAACCATAGCTAAATTTAAAAATATTATCAATGAAAACTGGACTTTCCACAATTCCCTATTATCAATACCAATTTCCCTTTTAAATGGGATAGAAAAACCAAGAAGATGAATTTAAAGTTAGAAGATGATCATCTACCAGGGGTGGGGAACCTGCAGGCCTCGAGGCTACATGTGATCCTCAAGTGTAGCCCTCTGACTGAATCCAAACTTCCCAGAACAAATCCCCTTAACAAAAGGATTGGTTCTGTAAAAGTTGGACTCAGTCAAAAGACCACAGCAGAGGACCTAGAAAGCCACAAGTGGCCTTGAGGCTGAAGGCTCCCCACCCCTGAGCTGGCCCAACCTGTACTTAAACAAATACATATCTGCTCTACACCATCTCCAGTAAGGAGACCTTGAGGGGAATCCATTGCTTCTTGATGAAGCTCACCCCTTCTGTCTGGATTGCTCCATCACATGTTCCTGCTTCTCTGTGACTCCTCCCCTGCACCCTTCGTTCTCCTATCTTAGACCAAGCACAAGACTAACCTTTCTTCCATATCATGGCCATTCAAACATCTGGACATCAATCATGTCTCCCCAAGTCTTTTCTTCAAGGTAGAGAGCCCTAATTCCTTGACCCAGTCCTCATATGACATGAAGTCAAAGGTTTATTTTATTAACAGGATTTGTTCTGGAAAGTCTAGATTCAGTCAAAGGGCTGCACTTGAGGACCGAGAGGGCCACATGTGGCCTTGAGGCCGCAGGCTCCACACTCCTGGCTTACACCATTCTGTTGCCCTCCTACAGACACTTATCAATAAGGCAGCTAGGTGGCGAGGTAGATAGGACACTGAGCCTGTCAAGGAAGACCTGATTTCAAATCTGACTTCAGACAGTTACTAGCCATGTGACCTTGGGCAAGTCAACCTCTGTCTGCCTCAGTTTCCTCCTCTGTAAAATGGAGATCATAATAGCACCTACCTGCCAGGGGGGTTGTGAAGATCAAGTAAGATGATATTTGGAAAATGCTTAGCACAGTGCTGGCAAATAGCTTAATTATGCTGAACAGATGAATAAATGCTTGTTCTCTTCCCTTACCCCATCGTTCTTTGTAAAGGGAACAAAAGGTCTAAACAAAATACAATGGTCCTACAGCTTCCTCAGTGTTTTTTCCACAATTGCAGTGAATTAACACTAAGCCTTTTTTAAACACCCTCGATCAATCAACTAACCAACCAACCAATATTTATTAAGCAGTTACTGTATTACAGGCACTGTGCTAAGTACTGGGGATTGCTCTTATTGGCTGTCCTTTTCAAACAGGACCAATGGCATCATGGGGTGAGGTCTTGACTTGTGTGTGCATTGGATTTAAGTGAGGCAGAATCACACAAAGTTGTCAGCCTCACTTTGTCTTGCAGATTACAAAGCGAAACCAATCCCTGCCTGATTCAGGCTTACATTCTAATGTGGGAGACAATATATACACGTTACTGCATAGAAGACAGTAACTGTTGTTCTGAGGGGAGAGGAAATTAGTATAGATGATCTCTGAGGTCCCTTCAAGGTCTAAGATTCTTCTTGAGAGATACCTGAAAGGAATCATTTGGGGAACAAAGAATGAGTGGCAGGAAATGTCTGACTTGTTGACCCCATTTGAGTTTTTCTTGGCAAAGATCCTGGAGTGGTTTGCCATTTCCTTCTCCAGCTGATTTTATAGTTGAGGAAACTGAGGCAAACAGGGTGAAGTGACTTGACCAGGATCATACAGCTGGTTAACTGTCTGAGGCCAGATTTGAACATGAAGAGAAGTCTTCCTGATTCCAAGCTCAGTGCTCTATTCACTGTGCTACCCAGCTGCCCTGTAGTATGAAACACAGTCATTCAATTAGAAACATGTATTATACACCTGTTATGTGCAGGTGCTATACAGAATACGACAGGATTTCAAATGCTGTCATGTGGACAAAAGATTCGATTTGTTCTCAGAACTAGAAGCAATAAATGGCAGTTTCAGATAGGTAAATGTGGGTTTGACAGAAATAAAAGCTACCTGAGAATCAGACCTCTCCGAAAGTACAATGGGTTGCCTTGAGAGACAGTCAGTTCTGCTCACTTAAGGTCTTAAAGGTTGTACAAACATTTGGCAAGTGAGCACCGTTCAAGTCAGATGAAAATTTAACTGGGAAATATTTAACAAGATAAAACATAATAAAACATAGATAATCTTGATATATGGTTTTCTAAGTCCAAATGTGCCCACAGGGAGCCTTACATATGATTCAGTGGCCTGATTTCTATTTGAGGTCGACACCATTGCCATAGATGGAATCTTGGGGGTTGAGAGTGGAAAAAGTTTAAGCCCTGGACTAAACGGCCTCTGGCATCCCTTCCAATTCTGAAATTGTCTGACTCTTTTCTATGGGGGGATGAGCATAATTTGAGACAGTCACACAATCAAGCTGATTCCCTCCACCACAAATCTATGGTATACAACTTCAGCGAGGCCATCGCCGCTACTGCCCAATAGTGATCAGTTTTTAACGGATACAGGATTTCAGTCATCACAATAACAGTTCCAAACCTGACTCTCCTCAAGCTCCCAAGCTCCTTCTAAATCTCTCCTCTTAAAAGAAGTAACCCCCAATCTAACGAAAAAGAATGAGGCCACCTGGTGGGAGTTCGGCCTCCTCCCCTCCTTGAAACTTCTTGGCACATGACCAGCTACTCTCTTCCCCTTCCCTTCTACCTCAGAGGAAAAGTTCCTCCAGCTCTGTGTCAAGGCAACAGCTCTCTTACCCGAGCCCTTGGCTACTGCCCCTTCCTGCCTCCTTCACCATCTTGTTCCTGTAATCCTTCTTTCTCTTGTACAACCTCAATCTCTTCCTCTTCAGTGCTTCCTTTATATTTTGCCAAACATGCTCAGGTCTGCACAATACTAAAAAAATAAAAGCCTTCTCTTGACTCTCATACCAAATACAATTACTACCCACTCTTCCCCTTTCCTTCAACGACAAATTTCTTGAAAAATGTGTGTACAACCCATGACTACATTTCGTCACCAACATACCATTCTACTGAACTTGCTATCTCAATGCAAGAATAAACTCCTAATTGCCAAACCTACCTAATACAGGTTTGTCGGAGGAGGGGAAGGGGGAAGGGAGGAAAGGGAACAAGCATTTATTAAGTGCCTACTATATGCTGGGCATTGCGCATATTATCTCATTTGATCCTCACAACAACCCTGGGAGGTAGGTGCTATTATTATCCCCATTTTACAGTTAAGCAAACTGAGGCAGAGGTTAAGTGACTTGCCCAGGGTCACATGGCTAGTGTCTGAGGCCTTATTTGAACTCAGATTTTCCTTGCCTAGGCCTAGCACTCTATCCACTGAGCCACCTAGCTGCCTGAGTAAGTCAGATTATTTAAATAAAGAAAATTATTATCAATTCCGTTTAACAGATATTTGATGAAATGTGTTTATTAAGCCCTCATTTCTGATGCTTTCCCCTCCCTTGACTTCTCTACCCACTCTTCTTTGTACTGCAGGCTCCTCAGCTCATCTTTCATCCAACCCTTTAACATGTGTATGGGAGTGGAGGACAACATTCTTCCCAAGACCTACTGATTGTAACTTCTTCGAGCACTGTGGTAAGGCCTAAGCATAAAAAACCAAAAATTGACCAGATCTTACTTTGAAGAGTCTTACCTCCTATTAGGAGAGGCATGTAGGGAAACAATAATGTACAGAAAATAGACAAACTACAAGGGAATTTGGGGAGGGAGGGCTGTAGGATCTGGGGCAATTGGGAAAGGCTTCACATAGAAAGGGCTGCTGGAGCTGGGTCTTGAAGGAAGAGGATTCTAAAAGGTTTAGGTGAGGGAAAAAAGTGAACGCTAGGCAAGGGAGATAGGCAGTACAGATGGGAAACGAAGTAGTGTGTGGGGAACAGCAAGATCAGCAGTTTGGCTAAACTGTTGAGTGTATAGAGGTGATACTTCATCAGGCTGGGAAGCACTTTAAATGCTAAGGAGAGGAATTCACACTTTATCCTAAAGGTAAGAGGGAGCAGCTACAGTTTAATGACATAGTCAGACCCATACTTTTAAAGAGTATTCAGGAGGAGAGGGTGGTCCATGTCAAATATTTCAGAGATAGGCAAACAATGGTGAGGATGGAGAAAAGCCATCCAATGTGGCAATGAATAGATCACTGATAATTGTGTGTGTGTGTGTGGGGGCACAGTTTCAGGTGAGTGATAAGATTGGAAGCCACATTGCAAAAGGAGGTAGAGGGAGAAAAGAGAGGAGAGGAGAGAAATTAAAATGAATGAATTAAGACCAAGTGGCTTTTTCTAGGATTTTGTAAAAGGGAAAAGGTTTATGGAGGGGTTTTTTAAGTCTGAAGGAGTATTGGGCAAGTTTCTAGACTCAACATAGATAGGGAGACAGTCAAGATGTGTGTGTGTGTGTGTGTGTGTGTGTGTGTGTGTGTGTGTGTGTGGCGGGGGGTGGGGGAGGTGGGAGGATAATAGGGGCAGTCTGTTGTAGATGATGAGTGATGGTACATACAGAGGGCTACCTTCTAAGAGAAAAGAGTAAAGGAGAGAATTTAGGTACTAGATGACCACTGAAGAGGAAAAATAAGTTGAGGAGAGGCAAGGAAGGCACAGGGATAGGTGAAAATGTAAGCGGAATAAAGGAGAATTGTGGAGTTTCTGACCAAGGAAACGAAATATTTGTGAGTGATGGTGCTATGGAGGTTGTGACCACCCCTGTGTGATACTCAAGTGGAATGAAGGCAATGTGAGCTGAGGAGAATGAGGAAGTTAGGGGCTCCTCAGCAACACCTCTAGCATCCGGCATTCTCCATCTCCCTGTCACTACAACCCTAAGAGAGCCTGATGCCTCCAATCAGTAAAGCTCTTGCTTCTACTCCCAAGACCTCATGTATTATTTCATGTATTTTATATATATACATTTCATAGTCATCTGTGTATATGGCATACTCCCCTGTCAGATTTTAATTTCCAAGGATAGGGATCATGCCTTACCTTTTTTTCCTCCCCCAATGTCTATTACAGTGCTTTGCACACAGTAGGTGCTTAATAAATGGTAGTTGATGGTTTCCATTCTCAAGGAATTTTAAAATCTAGTAATGGAGCAGATAAATACACAATGAGAGAAATTGCCACATGAGCCGTATTAATTAAATCCTATGAGTATGTTGTATATGTTGGAGTGCTGTGCGTTACCCTCTGTATATTCTGCATGGAACTCCCCTTACTAGACTTTAATCTCTGGGACAACAGGGACCACATGTTACTTAACTTTGTGTCTCCCATAGACATAGTAGGCATTTAACAAACAGTTGCCAAATGAGGAAGTTGATTTGTAGGGCTTTGCACACAGTATGGTAGAAAGTGTGCTGGATTTAAAGTCAGAGGATCTGAATTCCTCAAACCCTGTCCCTGCTGCTTAGTACCATATGACCTTAGGCATGTCATGTGAGAGCTCTGGGTTCCAATTTTCCCATATGTAAAAGGAATGAAATGATATAAATGGCCTGGGAGCTCTAAATCTCCGATCTGTTGGAAAAGGGAAAAGCAATTTTAGTTACAGAAAAAAGGGCCAGTCATGCTACATGAAGACTGGCTGAAGGAACAGAGCCTATCTGGCATGGAGAAAAATCAGAGGAGACACACAAGCTTCTTCGAGTATTTGAAGGGCTCCTATATGAAAGGGGCAGTAGGTTTGTTCCATTTGGCCACAAAGTGTACAATTAGGAGTAATGGAATGGGGAAAAATAAACATTTATTAAGTGCCTACTACGTGTCAGGCACTGTTAAACGCTTTACAAATATTATCTCATTTAAGCCTTAAAACAATCTTATGAGACAGATGCTATTATCCCCCATGCCTCGCTTGAGGCAACTGGGGCATACTTGCCCAGGGTCACACAGCTAGTAGGTGTCTGAGACTGGATTTGAACCTAGGTCCTCCTGATTCCAAGTCTTGTGCTCTATCCACTGCACCACCTAGATGCCTGTGCAAAGAAGCACATTTCAACTTGATGTCAGGAAAAGCTTTCTATTTGTCAAAAGTGGAATGAGTTGCCTAAAAAGTGGTTGGTCCCCTATCCCTGGTTGTGTTTAAGAAGAAGCTGTACGACCACGTCAGGTATGTTATGGTAGGGATTGCTTTTGTGGAGGGCTTGGTGGTATGGTCACTGAGGCTCCTTCCAACTCTCAAATTCCGTGGCCTGAATGAACCATGTACTCACGCTATCACATGGGAGAGAGCTGACTGATGCTAAGTGGGAAAAGCAGTTTTGCTGAGCAGGATGGGGGAGGGGGGAACAGACTATACGCTGTTTATAATCTAATACTCTCCTCCTGCTCTTCATACAGCACCACATTCTAAGCATTGAAAGGCATCAAGTCAACGTTCACTTAAGTTAAGCTGCCTATAAGAGGAGCTCAGATGGGCTATATTAAGCTTCTAATGTGGGAATATATCAAGATTCTAGAATATTTTCTGTTGTATACCCTCCTTCCTCATTTCCCCATTCCTATCAAGTAGGCCACCATCCTCCCAGGGATCTAGGTGTTGTCCTCAATGTCTTTATTTCACCCCTCACACCGACGCAGTTGTCAAGTCTTGTTTCTTCCTTTTCAACAGCTCTTGAATATGTCCTCTTCTCTCCTCTGATGACACGGCCGCCACACTCTGGGGCAGGCCCTCATCACACCAGCTAGTTGGGCTGGTCTCCCTTTCACAAGTTTCTGTCCTTCACTCAGCTGTCAAAACAATCTTCCTAAAGCATGGGTCTAGACTACAGCAATTCCCTGCAACTGCTATCCCTCAATAAACTCCATGGCTCCCCATCACCTCCAGGATCAAATATAAAATTCAGTTTGGTGTTCAAAGTCCTTCATAACCTAGCCCTCCATCCCCTACTGTTCCAGGCTTCTTATACCATACTCCCACCTTCCCTCCATGAACTCTGGGATCCAGTGACACTAGCCTCCAACAGAGCCCTCTATCTCTGGACTTGGTTTATTTTCACTCCCCTCCTGCTGGGATCCTCTCCCTCTCCACTTCATGAGTTCCTGGGTTTCCTTTCTTCAGATCCCAGCTAAAATCCTACATTCCACAGGCAACCTTTCCCAATTCCCCCTTAATGCATTTAATATCTTCCCTCTGGGATCTTGTTCATTCCCAGCTCTTTTCATGTTGTCTCTCCCATTAGAATGTGAGCTCCTTGAGAGCAGGGACTGTTTTTGTCTTTCTTTGTATCCTTAGCATTCAGCACAGTGGCTGGCACACAGCGGGTGCTTAATAAATGCTTTCTGACTTGTATAACAGTTGCCAAGGACTAACAAAATAGGATAAGGACAATAGGAGAGGATAAGAAATGGGTTATAACTCCTATTTTCTTTAGGACTGTGAAAGAAGTTTACAAATAAAATCAACTTGAAATGTTATCTGTTACAACTTTTTTATATTCGTGTTTTCTTTCTAAATTAGAAAACCTCAAACTAAATTAGCCTCACTGAGCGATCAACTTCCTATGTAAAATATGAACGGGTCATGTGAAGATAAAAGGGGATTAAAAAAAACTTTGTGTTTTTGTCCCCAGATGTTCATTCATCTCTACACAAACGCCCAAATGATGTATAATTAACAAGGTGAACTTGGGATCATGTTCAAGACAGCAACTGAGACATCACAGAAATCACTGAGATTTGGGGTAGAGGGTCCATGGCTAAAATAGAGCTCTGGAAGGATTGTTTTTTTTTTTTTTGTGGGGGGAGAGAGGAGCTTTGTGATTTTATCATGGAGGAGGCCTTTCCTAAGGAAATCTTCATAGATACAGTTCAGAAACTGTAACTTAAGAGTCTTAGAAAGTTGATGGTGCAATAGAGAGAACATCAGACTTAAGAATCAGGAAGACCTAAGTTCAAATTCAGTCTTAGACACTAGCTGTGTGACCCTGGATGGACAAGTTACATAACCCTAACCAGCCTCAGTTATCTCATTTGGAAAAATGGAGAAAAGAACACCTTCATAGAATTGTGAAGATCAGATAACATATGGAAAGCAGTCTGCCAACCTTAAAGGGCTTAACAGGGCATGCCAAAAGGCTTAGTTAGTTTAAAGCTATTTAAGATAGTAAACTGCACTAAGACTTTGGGGACACCCTGTATAAATGCCAGCTGTTATGATTCTTGTCTAGAATGGCACAATAAATACAGTCAACATATATTTATTAAGCACCTTCTACGAGCTGGGTACTGTGCAAAGCATTACAGATACAAATAAAAAGGGCAACCCCCCCAAAAAAAACCACAAACCAGTCCCTGTCCTCTAATGGGGGAGACACAGGCAAACAACTATATCCAAACAAAATAAAGAGAGAAGAAGCTGAAGACTACTTAGTAGTCTTCAAGGGAAGAGGATTAGGAAAGGCTTCCATTAGAAGGTGGGATTTTAGCTAGGACTTGAAGGAAGCCAGGAGGCAGAGATGAGTAGAAAGAGTATTCCAAGTATGGGGGATAGCCAGACAAAATGAAGAGTTGGGAGATGGAGTGGTGTGTTTGTGAAACAGCCTGGACGAGGGCAAGGGTGGAAGGTGTAAGAAGACTGGAAAGGTGGGTGTATGGGGGTGGGGGGAGGTTATGAAGGACTTTGAATGCCAAACAGAGTATTTTATATCTGATCCTGGAAATAATAAGTGGCTACTGGAGTTTCCTCAGTAGAGGAGTGGAGGTGGGAGTGACAGGAAGATCACCTTGACAGCCGAGTGGAAAATGGACTGGAGTGGAGACACTTGTGGCAGGCTACTGCAATAGTCCAGGTGTGAGGTGATGACGGCCTGAGTCAGGCTGGCGACAGCTTATTTGAATGATGATACAAAGGTAAAATCAACAAGCCTTGGCAACATATTGGCTGGGGTGAGGTTGGGGAGAGAGAATGAGGAGCTGAGGATGACACCTAGTTTACGAGATATGGCTCAACAGTAGTTGGGAAGGGAGGAAGATGGGAGGGTGTGGGAGGAAAGATAATGAGTTCAGTTTGGGATGTGTTCAGTTTCAGACATCAACAGGACATCCAGTTCAAGATTTCTGTCAGTTGGAGATACCGGACTATAGGTCTGCAGGCAGGTTAGGCTGAAGAAAAAGATGTGGAAATCATCAACAGGGAGCCGATCAGCCACTCCATGGGAGCTGAGGAGCTCACCAAGTGAAAGAGTATGGAGGGAGAAGAGCTAAGGACAGAACCTACAGGACACTCACACTTTGGGGTTATAGGCTATCTGCAGAGAAGGAAGAAACTGACTAAGTTTAGGAAAAATATTACAAGGTTGACAAGAGACTTCAGTTAACTCTCTGTATGCTCTTATGCATGCACCATAAGCAGAACAATGAATTTCCTGACAAGTTTTAAAGATATAAAGGCACTTGAATGACATAAAGAGAGAGTGCTGTGTTGTCCTTCAATGAAAAAGGAATCAGTGAGGGGAAAGTCTATTTTGGGTTTGCCCAACAAAGAAAAAAATGATTGCTGGAGGTGGAAATGATTGGGACACTAACAGAAGTTAACTACTTGATCTAAGAATTTGTGATAGATAAGGAGAGCAAAGTGAGTCATTTTGCCACTACCCTTAGATTTGGGGAGAACTCATTAACTGACTTAGATCTGCAAAGGCTTCAGAGAAAGGCTGGGCCAAAAATTCAAGGGGAAGTCAACTCAGGAGGATGGGGGCTCTCAAACAGATTTCAGAGGAGAAAGAAAAGAGGAAGTTGTTTAAAGAGATCAATATGGATGCACAGGGGACTCACTAACCAGCTTCAATTTTAAAAAGACATGTATGAAAGATGAAAGTGCGGATCTCAAATACAAAATACAGATGAAAGCCATGGATCTGTAAAAATAGCTCAGAAAAAAATCAAGTTCAGGGTGGTAAGGAAAGTTAAGAACAAAAAGGAGTTTTATTAGTCATGAGTCATTTTGGGGAAAAGTCACGAATAGGCTATGAACAGTTTGCCTAGACTTGATGGGCCCATAGCAACACATGGTAGAAGACAGAATAAGCTCCAATATCCTACATCTCGATGTACTGAAAGAATTGGCCAAAGAGTTTGCTGAACTACTTGCACTGACTGTAGAAAGATCATGAGGAATAAGAGAGGTGCTATGAAGACTGAAGAAGGGAAAATATGGTTCTAATTTTTAAAAAAAGAGGAGAATAATAAAATCACAGGTCAGTAAACTTGACTCTGAATTGAGGCAACAATCTATCACATTATTTAGGAGGTTAGTAAATATCTTGGAAAAAAGCCACAGTTGTAGTCACTTATGGCATCTTCAAGCACAGGCTGTTCTACACTAATTTCCTTTTTTGACAGTGTTATTAGACTACTACTTCATGGAAACACATTCCATACAACTTACCTATATTCTAGCAAGGCATCTGACAAAATCTCTCAAGCTATTCCTTTGGGAAATGAAGACATGGAGCATAGAGATTCATTCCGGACTAGACCCAAAGAGTGGTCATGAAAGGATGAATGCCAATCTGGAAGGGTACCTTTACTGTGGTATCCCATGGATCTATAATTAGCCCTGTGTTGCTTAACATTTTTATCAGTTCCTTGGATAAAGTCATAGATAATATATTTATCAAATCTACAGATGACATACAACAGGGGGGAGGAAGGCACTAAAGTAGATGTGACAAGATTTAAAGACTTCAATAGGCTACAACCCTGGGCCAAACTCAAGAAGATGAAATATAATAAATGTAAATTCATATAGGTTTTAGAAAAATCACTTTCACAATTACAAGATGGGGGGGGGGAGAGGTGGCTTGATAAGTTATGTGAAAAAGATCTCAAGGTTTTAGTGGACCATAAACTCAAAGAGTCAATAGTATGATATAGCAACCAAAAAAAAAAAGCAAATTTAGTTTTAGCTTACAATAACACTTGGTCAGAAGACCTGACCCTGTGAAACACTGTTCTGGGAAGTACATAAGGAAGGATGTTAGTAAACTGGAAGGCACAAACAGAATCAGAACTGTGGATTCATCTTTCACCTTTTCCAATTTTTAAAAACATGTCTGCAATCCATCTCAAATACAAGACACCCCACCTGATATAATTTGTTTTACAAGTCTCTTAAAACTGCAATCCTGTAGAGATTTTGGGATTTGAATTCAAAATCATAAAGATAACTCCTGAGGTAACAGGAAAAGTTCCCTCAGTTAATTCTCCAGTTCATCTTTCTTTCTAGACCTATCCAGTCTTCTTTGAAAGCAGAGGTGAAAAAGCACACGTGGCGCTTTTCTTATTTTCTCTCTTTCATATTAAATTTTCAGTTACTTAAGATAATCACTTGAGCCGCAGGTTGACCATGGCCTCCTGGCTCTCTAAGATAATCAGTTAAGGAAGTGGTTATCAGCCACTGCTCCCCCTTGCAATATCCTTATGGAGGGAGCCCAGGTGGCTTTCCCTTTGAAAGTGAGATCACTCTCCTAGAATCCAGGGTGGATTGGGGGTTAAAGTATATATATGCATTATCCTAACTTTGAAAATTCAACAGTGATGCTGTACTTCTATGCAATCTGACTTGTTAAAAAAGGCCTTTTCTTTTCCCCTGGTTGGTTCCTCCTCCTGCCCACAGAAGAAAAACACAAAACAAAATCCAACAACAAAACTCAAAACCCCCAGGGATCCTCGGTTTGTTTTGCTAAAAACAGGTTTTTTTTTTACTTTTTGTTAAAATAATCTAAAAGTAAATCAAGAGCAAAGCAAAGCAATAACTCCTCTTAGGTAGAGATGTGCTTTATTCAGTCCGAAGTTGAGTCTAAAGATAATCATTAAGTGCTATTAAGAAAGGCAAAGAGAGCTTCTAGGTAAAATGGTACCCCTAGTGATACTTGAAAGATCATGGACAACAGGAGGGGAGGGAGGGCGTATTTATATAGCACGGACTATATGCCAAGTACTGGGCAAATATCGAGCTTGCAGTGTACCAACCACTCCCCCGCCCCCACCCCACCCCCATCCTTTGCAGAGTGATTGTTGTCTGGCCATGCCTCCGTTGTCTTAGATCAGTGAAGTTCCTTATTTCTGTGCAGAAATACATGATTCGACATTTATAAATCTCATCTCCGTAGATCTTCACAACAACCCTTCAAGACATGTGCTTAATGACTGTCCCCATACTGCAGCTGAGGGTGAGCTGCCCAGGGGTGACACAGCTAGTGTCTGAGGCCAAATTTGAACTAAGGTCTTCCTAGCTCTGGGCCCCTTGCTCCATCCATTGGGCTACCCCAGCTGCATTCTGAGAGGAGATATAAGCCTGGAGAAAGGCAAATCCTACCCCATTTTGTTTAAAAGGGATAAGAACAGTATCTGTAAATTACTGGTCAGTAAGCTTAAATTCAATTCCTGGAAAAATTCTCAAGAGGCTCACTAAATAGATCGTTATGGAAATATAGAAAGGGGAGCAGTGATGACAAAAAGCTGGTCTAGCTTCAGCAGACTAGGTCCTGCCAGATTAATCTTATTTCCTAATTTTTGACAGGATTACAAAACTATTAAGTAGATAAGGGAAACACTGTGGATGGACTTGACCTAGATTTTAGCCAGGCTTTGGGTCAAATATCAGAGATTATTCTTGTGGAGATGATGGGAGAGCTCTAGATTACAGATAACAATATCCACTAGCATTTATTTACACAGGGCCTTGATGTTGGCAAAAGGCTTTACACAGCATCTCCTTGGACCCTCACGATGAGCCTGTGCTATTACGATCCCCGCTTTACGGAATAAGAAACTGAGGTGACTTGCTCAGGGTCCCAGAGCTCATAAGAATGTATCATGGATTCAGAACTGGTTGGATGGCTAGATTGAGTAGTTGTTACCAATTCAATGTCAAAGCAGCCCAGGGATCTGTGATTGGCCCTGTGCCAGTGAACATTTTTATCAACGACTTGGAAGCAGTGAGAGGTGGCATGCTTATCATATTTATAGATGCCACCAAGCTGGGACGGATAACTGATAGACTGGATGACAGAGGCAAGGTCCCCAAAGATCTTGCCAGGTTCAAGAAATGGGCTGAATGTAATAAGATAAAATTCAAGAGGGATGTCAAATCATATACAGAAATAAGGAACTTCACAGATCAAAGACAATGGGGGACATGACCAGACAGCAATTGCTCTGCAAAGGATTGGGGGGGTTGGTACAATGCAAGTCTGATGAGTCAGCAATATGATATGGCAGCCCCCCCAAACTAATGCACACTTTAGCTTCATTAAGAGGGGCTCCTAAGTGCCTGGGACTTAGGAAGCCTCTATAACTGATTAACTGATTTACATAATCCCACTCTACTCCACCCTTATCATAGCTCATCAGGAGTGGTGTTTATTTCTGGGCACCTCAATTAGAGCATAAAAGGGGGGATATCAAAGAACCTGGAGTCCATGAAGTGCAAAAAAAATGGCTGAAGTGACTGCACATATTTAACCTGGAAAAAACACGAGTCAGAGGGCAGAGAAAGGCACCGACAGAATTGCTGTCTTCAAGTCATGGGAAAGAGGCTAACTGAGGCTGGAGGACA
This sequence comes from Trichosurus vulpecula, assembly GCF_011100635.1. Classification (NCBI taxonomy): domain Eukaryota; kingdom Metazoa; phylum Chordata; class Mammalia; order Diprotodontia; family Phalangeridae; genus Trichosurus; species Trichosurus vulpecula. The sequence goes on from NC_050582.1 coordinate 20,249,362, forward strand.
ATGACACAATTAGAACTACCCATAAGGGGAATGAGCTGCATAGAAAAGTAGTGGGGCTCTCCTCTCCCTGGAGGTAATTCCAGTGGAACCTGGACAACCACTTGTTGGATACATTATAGTGAGGATTCCTTTGGGGAAAGGAAAGACAAGGGAAAGAAAAAAGGCATTTATTAAGCACCTACCAAGTGCTTGGGGGGCAGGGGGAGCTAGATGGCCCCGTGGTTAGAGTCCCAGGTCTTCGTGATTTCAAATCTGGTCTTAGACACTTACTAGTTGTATAACTCTTGGTAAGTCACTCAGCCCTTTTTGTCTCAGTTTCCTCATCGGTGAAATGAGCTAGAGAAGGACATGGTAAACCACTCCAGTATCTCTGCCAAGAAAACTCCAAATGGGGTCAACAAGAAGCTAGACACGACTGAAATGACTGAACAGCAGTATGTGCCTGGACTGTGCTAAGCACTTCACAATCATCTTATTTGAACCTCGCACCAACCCTGGGAGGAAGGTGCTATTATTATCTCCATTTCACAGATAAGGAAACTGAGGCAGACAGAGGTTAGTGACTTGACAAGGGTCACACAGCTAGTAGGTATCTGAGGCCAGATTTGAACCTAGGTCTTTCTGACAGAACCTGGGACTCGGTCCCCTGTGCCATTAGCCATCTATTCTTATCTGTTCAATATCAAGCTGTGAGGGAGATTCCACTAGAGAGGGTTGGAGACGATATCCTCCGAGGGCCCTTCCAACTCTCAAATCCTGTGATATATTCGAATAGGGAGACATGTACATCAATAGGCACCTACAAGATGCAGAGAGTAGATGGTTTGTAACCTTAAAGGAAAGAGCTGTAACAACTGGGAGGGGGGCAGGGAAAGGAGGGGGAGACAAAGGATCCTGGGAGAGGCTTTCAATGGAAGGTGGCGTTTGACTTGAGCCCTGAATGAAGACAGACGTTCTAAGGGGTGAGGAGAAAGGAAATCCCAGGAATGGGAGAAAGCCAGAACAAAGACACAGGGGGATGAGGTGTCATGGGTGAGGAGCAGCAAGTAGACCAGTGTAACTGGGTACTAGAGGGCATGGAAAGGAGTCAGCAGTAGGAATGGAAAGGTAAGAAAGGCCTGGGTTGTAGCAAGAAGAAGCCCTTGGAGTTTACTGAAGAGTACCAGTCAGACTGAGGATTTAGGAAAGTCATTTGGGAGGCTGACTGGAGGAGGATGGAGTAGGCAGAGTCTCCAAACAGGAGAACCAAATAGCAGGCAACTGCCATCATCCAGATGAGAGGTAGGCATGGTGTAAACTTTGGTGGGATTGGTGAGTGAGGAGAAAGGTACATGTGAGAGAGGATAAAAGATGCATGTAGAGGGTTAGCTGGCTTTGGCGAAGAGACTGGAATAAAGGCCCTAGTAGGGAGTGAAGGTTAAGAGATCAGAGGTGGAGAAGAGGGAGCCCTCGGTGAATGGCCTTGATTTTGCTCTCCTAAGAGGGTGAGGGGTGCTAAGGGAGGCTTGAGGAGATACACGACAGACAGTTCTGAAGTAGAATAGAAAGAATCAATGAGGAGGGAGCAGAATGACTGCCTAAACATTCCAATGAGCATCTAACTGAGATGATATAACATAAAGTTGTAGCAGGTCTAATCAGCAGTTTTGAGATTTCCTGCAGCTCCCCTCAGCAGCACATGGAGAGGAGCAAAGGAAGCAGATACTAGAAGTATTCCAAGTTGGAAATGACAATAGGGCGAGGGGGCAGGGGGTAGGGAATGGAGTGAACAAAGGGATTTAAGCGTCGTGCACAGCATAGTTTTAAATTGTTTCACCAAGGAAATGGAGATTGGGAACGGAGAACAGTGTAGCCAGAGCAAGAGTGTGGAATGGGAAAGTCCTGAGGGTTGGCAAGATTGAAGTCATGGTGAGGTTGAAAAATAGGGTTAGGGCTTGCAAGGCACAGGGAAAGATGGAACGGTAAAATCCTATAATCAGATAATGGAATGTGGAGTTTGTGCATGTGGAAGTAGAAAAGGTGTGGGTCATGGCAAGATCAAGTGCGTGAGCTCAGGACACAGCTGAGGGAGAGTGAAGAAAAAGGTCACGAGGACCAGTGATTTCGGATCGAAGAACTAGCGAGTTGGGCCATCTGAGGGAGATTCATCAACATGAACGCCAAAGTCTCTTCCTATGAGAGGAGGACTGGAGGTGGAGAGAAATGGGGGAGGCTATGCACTGGACTCTCAGACTCATTAAATGTAGAGAAAATTTTTTTAAAGTTCTTGTTCACCTCTTTTGCATACATATATGCCACATAATTTGAACGATTTTTAGTAAAAAAAAAATTAGTATTGAACTCAAGTTTTGATTTCATTGCTACAGGGAACTCTCAGGTGGCAAAGCACCCCCCACCCCCAAGCAATGCAGGTCGGTATGTCCTCTGCAATTCTGAGTCTAAGAGAGTTGCTTATTACTATGTTTCTCAAGTGTGGTCCCTGGGGGTCCTTGCACAGGGGGTCTTGTGAAGTCAAAACTATCTTTCTAAAATGACTGAGATGTTATTTGCCCTCAAGACCTCACACCCAGACTACCAAAGAAGTCTGCTGCTCGGGCTTCCTGACACAAGTCTCCCTCCACTCCAGTCCATGCTTCATTTAACTGCCAAAGTGATTACCTTAAAAGTGCCCATCTGACCACATCACCTCCAATCTCTATAAACTCCAGTGGCTATCACCCCTAGGATCAGATACAAAATCCTCCATCTGGCATTCAAGGCCCCTCATAACCCACTCACCTCTAGCCCCCTTTCTACTCTTCTTACACCTTACAAATTCTACCTCTACCCACCCCATTCCTTCCCTTTGATCCAGTGACACTAGCCTCCACGCTATTCCACAAACAACACCCTCCACCTCTCTGCTATGGGAATTTTCTTTTGGCTGTCCTTCCTCATGTCTGTCTCCTGGCTTCCTTCAAGTCCCAGCTAATATCCCACCTTCTACAGGAAGCCTTTCTTGATCCCTCTTATTTCGAATGCCTCTCTTCTGTTAATTATTTCCCATTAATCCTGTATATAACTTATTTGTATATATTTGTTTGCTTGTTGTCTTCCCCAACTGGAGTGTGAGCTCCTCAGGGACAGAGACTGTCTTTTGCCTTTCTTTGTATCCCCAGTGCTTTGCTTAGCACAGTGCCTGGCCCATAGTAGGAGCTTAAAAAGTGTTTACCAACTACTAAAGTATTCCTCTTTTTTCAACTACATATCTGTTTGGAGCTAGACTTTCTTCATATATTTCAACTAAAACATGTCACAGAGCTAGGTGGTGCAGTAGGTAGTGTGTTGGAAAGGAAACCAGAAGATCTGAGTTCAAATTTGACCTCAGACACTTACTAGCTCTCCTCAATGTCTTCAGCTGTAAAATGGGATAACAACTACCTCTCAAGGTTATTGTGAGGATCAAATGAGCCAATATTTGTAAAGCACTTTTCAAGACCCTAAGATGTTATTTATAATTCAATAGAATTCTATTAAGCTAGACATCCAAGAGATTTGTAAAAACACATAAAACAATGCCACTCTTCTCACTAATTTTTTTGTGTTGGAAAACTTAAGTCATTTTCATTTAAAATGTCATTTGTTTAAATGAATTAATATAAATACTTTAAAAATTTATCAGTTTTAATTTCTATACCAAAATGTCAACAGGTATAACCTTCATAAACAAAAACTCCTTGGGGTCCTCACTAATTTTTAGAAATATAATGGGTTCCTGAAACAAAAAAGTTAGAGAACCACTGGCTCAGAAAAAACTGAAAAATTATTTGACTTGGCCAGGAGTCACAGAAGCAGAGAAGAGGGATTTGAACCCAGGTGTTCCTGGCTTCCAGGCTAGCCCTATAAGCACTCTTCCATGCTCCCCTCCATGTGTTTGTGTGTGCATGCATATGTGTTATTTCTTTATACTCTTAGTTAAAAATGCACCATGGATTCTTGTTTATCACTGACCTTGAATTTCTAAGATTGAGCCAATCTCCACTCCCCTCCCCCTCCCCATTTCACAAAAGCCACCAGTTCAAGCATCCACCCAACAGTTCCAGCCCCCCACCTCCCCTTCAGATCCTGAGCTTGCAGGTAGAATAGAATGTCTCCTCACAGATTCAGGCCCAAGGGCTGATACAAAGTTCTTTTCCACTTCTGGCTTTCGACCCCGTGTCACAAAGACCTTGGCAGCGGGAGAGAAGAAAGGACTGTGAGGAAACTCATAGCCTCCAGGAGGAAGTGAGACTCCTTTACATGTAAAAGACCAAACCCCAGTCTTAGGGCTCCTAGGGCCTGCGTTCCAGATGTTACACATATCCAGGAAGGGATTCTCAGTGTAAGCCAGGAATCCTCTACAAATCTGAGGAAACACATGGCAAACTGAAAGCACTCTGGGGCCACTCAGCAGCTGCATCTCTGAATATTTGAGACCAATGACCCACTGAGTACCCCCCTCAATTGTTATCCCAATCAATTTGGCTTCAGGTACATCCGTTTTCTGCTTTGCCTGTTTTCACTGTCTGGTACGGCCACTGTATACCACAAAATGCAACCGTTGAGAGAATGCTTGTTACTATGTGTAGGGAAAACCAACAATCCCTCCAAACCTCAATTTGGGTTAAAGGAATTGCCAATGTGTATTCTGTAGAAGTTGGGGTGGGAGGGCAAGTGGCCAGAAATGTCAGCTATGTTTAATCATTTGAAGAGTTGTCACTTGTTCTGCTTTACCTTGGAAAACACAAATGAGGATGGAAAGGTAGAGGGTACAGTGAGGAAAACTGAGGTTTCATGTACAGAAAGCTTGCAAACAAGAGTTATTTGAAAGTGGGCTGGGCTGCTCTGGCATGTGGTGTTCCCCCTTCCAGGGGATCATCAGACAAGGGGCACCTTGTTGATTAGAGTATAGGGGGGATTCTTGCTCGGTTAGCATGGATTGGTCTGGATGGCCTCCGAGGTCTCCCCCAACTTGGAGACTGTTGCCCAAGTCCACAGTATTTCTCTTAGACCCCCATGCTCCCATAAAGGGGCAGCTCAATTGCCATCTCCTAAAAGTGACCTTTTCCGGTCCCCCCAGTGGTTAGCGGCCCCCCTCTCTGAAATTTGGAGTGTGTATATCCTAGTATGGGGAGTTTCCCCACAGGAAAAGGTAACCCCTTGAGTGCAGGGATTTCTTCATTTTTGTCTCGTATCCTCAGTCATATAGGGAGCACTTTATAAATGTATGGTAGATAGAATTGGTGCTTGTGGTTCTGGTTTTATTCATGTTTGTCTTTATTATTCTTTTTTTTAACCTCTTTTGCATGTTTATACAGAAAATAAAGTCAGGAAGCATATATGGTTGAAACACTTAAGCCTACCAAGAGGCTAGAACGCAGGACAAGGAAGGGCCTTTCAAATTCCGAGGCTGAGTATTCCTTCCTACAAAGTTATTCTCATGTTACTGTTTTGTGTTGCATTTAGAACCCCCCCCCAAAAACCTAAAAGTCTTTTATTTGGTACAAGGTACGTGCTTCCTCGAAGTTTTATATTGACGCTGGCAAATTCTTCTAAATTTCTCAGAGGCCAAAGACAACTTCTGGTGTCCATACACAGTCTTGGAGACGTGGGCCCGCTCACCAGGTACATGAAGTACAAAGTCACTGGGCAGTTCATCTCCTAGAAACCTAGAGGATAAAGTGGTGTTGGGTAGGAGTGAGGGTGGGGTAGCAATGTGGGAGCTTTTTGTTGTGGCTCCATCCACTTTCACCGTGAAAGGATTCTCTGCCTTTTCCAGGGTCCTAGGACTTTGACCCAGTCAAGGCACTAGTGCCTGAAGGTGGCAGAGGCATCCCAGAGGCAAAACCACAGACCAAAGAAAGCTTCTTGAGGAATTCTTCAGTGCTAACTGATAGGGTCCTTAGATACAACCCAGTGGACTACACATCCCTGCCACCTCCCTTGGCCCTCCAAGAAATGCTCTCCCTCCTCACTTAGGTCTCATTTTAATGGAACTGCTCGATTAGTTTACTTGATAGTCCTCTTGACGCCAAATTACTTGGTTAATTATTAACTTATCAATTACTACTCCCCCCCCATAAGGTACGAGCTTCTGGAAGACAAGGTCTTGGTTTCACTTTTGTCTTTGGATCTCCATGGGTGGAAGGAAGGGTGAGCAGGCTCAGTAGTAATGTTGCCTGTTACCTTCCGTGACATTCCAGGGGCCCCTAGAGGAAAGGAATGTTCTGATTCAACCCCCAACACCCCCAAGTCACAATAGAACACATGAGGCAGAGGCAGGGCTTTTCCTCTGATGTTGTTTTAACATAGTTATCATTCTGTAACATTCTGAGGATCAAGCAAGGAAGAAGCAGCTCAGAAATGTGTCCACTGCTCAGGTAGCCGGCCTTCCTGCTGACTTAGCCTTGTCTGTGAGTGTGCTTATGGGCCCAAACGGGGTGCTGTTGGGAAAACCTTTTGGTTTGAACCCAATTTTCAATGCCACATTTGGCAACGGTTCAACCTAGCACATTGCTAAGCCAACTTATTCTTACTAATAATGAGTTATTATAATTAACAAGAGATAACATTTATATAGCACGTTAAAGTTTGCAAAACAGTTTACATATTTTTCTCATTTATTACATACTTCTACAACCCTGTAAGGTAGGTGTTAATATTATCCCCATTTTACAAATGAGGGAATTGAGGCTGAGTGTTAAGTGGCTTGTCCAGAGTCACTAAAGGACTGAGCGGAGAGGGTCAAAGTCAGATCTGCCCATCTCTCAGCCCAGGTCCATGTCCACTATGTGGTACCGCCTCATCACTCTCTCCTACATGCCTCTAACTGGGCATTCAGGTCGGACTGCAAACCCCAAACCAAACCTACCCAATGTCTCTCCTCCCAAAGCCTCTGCTGCTCTTCATACTTTACTCCTCCTGTCAGCAGCACCATCCAGGTACAAAGTTTGACTCCATCTATGATTCCTCCCTCTCCTTCAATCCTCATATTCATTTTGATAAATTCTGTAAAGTCTAATCTCATCTACTCCCTCATTTTAATTCTTCCTTTAATTCAGGTATCCAATACATTTCATCTAGACAATGTCAACAGCTCCTTACCACTTCAATCTAATATACGCACCAAAGTAATCTTTGGAAATCACAGCTGTGAAGTCACTCTCTTAAAAAATTCTCAGCTCCCCCAAATGTGTGCTGAATAATGGCCAAATTCCTCAGGCAGGAATTAGAAACCCTCCATAATTTGGCTTCAATTTACCTTTCCAACCTCACCTCACATTATTTCTAGAATACATTGTTCTCTGGGATTTGCCTATCCTTATTTTTGACTTTAAACCTGGAAATGCAGTACTGCCTCCCCTATCTTGGTCAACTGAATTTTTTTTCCAACCCTTGCTTGCCAGCTCAGAAATTACTTCCTTAATGAAGCCTTCATCTTCCAACAAAAAATGATCTCTCCCTCCTCTGAACTGAGAGCATTTTGTCCATATCCTGCCTCTGTATATTTCAATATAATTTATATTAAAATATTCATGGAACACCAGGTGAGAATGTCTGGGAGGTAGACTGAATTAGTATTGAGAGTCAGATGTAACCCACATACTGGGACCTTGACCTCCTCTATCGTATGAACACTGGAAAGAAGGCAACTAGGAAAGAGAAGGTTTTAAAATCTTTTCCCAGTGTCCTCTAATATTCTGGAAGTTAGTCTCTTTATCACCCTATCTTCAGGTTTTCCAGACGTGTAAATATGGAACTGTTCTGTGTTTCATCGTCTTCTTTCTTTGGAATGCCGAATACCTCCTACCTCTGCTAGACAGAACTCTGAAGGCAGGACCTGTCTTATTTATGCACCTTTGTATCCAAAGCATCTACCACAATGCCTTCCTAGGAGATCGAAGGTGCTGAATAAAATGTTTACTAATCGCCCCTCAAAAACACCTGCTAATTGGAATTACAGAGGCTTAGACCAGCCTGTTTGTGTATTGCCTTTTTCTCCTTATCCACGGGGTTTCTTGAAAAGGTGTTAGGGCTGCCACCTCCTTTCAATTCCACTGTCATCAGAAAGCATTGAAGATGTGCATTTAGTGCTGCTTTTTTAAGATTATCCAACTAATTTTCTTTTGAAAACTGTACCTTCTCTACCCCTGCCTCCCAGTCATAAATCAAACTGCTGGGAGTCAGAAAGGGAAACGGGCCGAACAATGAGATCTACTGAAATAATAAGATCACAGCTATGCCCTGGGGAAGGATGAGAGAATGAGGCAACATTGTTACCAAGCACGGAAAAAGTGACTTGGAGACAGAAGATCTGGCTTCTTATCCCAATTCTGACACTAAGTTGTGTGAGCCTGAGCCAGTCACTCAATAACCTTTGTAATATGGGGATACCAACATTTGTCCTGCCTACCTCACAGGTTTCTGTTTTTTACTTTCTAAACCTTTAAGTGCTATAGAAATAAATGACTAATTACAGCACGCTTTGCTCAGCTCTACTTACCAAAGAGATTGTCTCATCTAAGACCAAGAGATCAAAGCAATTGGTTAAGCCTTTTAGTTTTAGCAAGCTCAAAGTGTATCAGTCAACTTTTATTATTTGCCATGGCGTACAACTTGTCATAAGGATTTAAGCATTAAGAGTCAAATCCCAATTTAAATGACAATACTTTAATAAAGTATCTTCTTCACAGCGACACTAGAACCCCCCAGCACAGTCAACAATCACATTGCTTATTTCAAATTTTCACTAACAGAGAACACTTTCGTGATTCTGAAATGCAACAAATTCATGTAAACTTTAACATCATTGTAAAGGACCACGATATACAAGTACAATTAAGACAGACATTACTTTGAGGACCAGTTGAATCTTTGACAAAACAATTTTTAAACCTTATATGCAATATTTAGCCACATCTACAAGTACACCTAACAATAGTTTGGTCTGCCTTGCAGAGGCCAGAGTAAAAATGTGGTGAAATATTCAGATCATTACTTTACGGAGTAAAGCAACATTCAGGAAAGTTTACAAGCCTTGGCCGTCTAGGCTTTATCACTCATGGTTTTAAGACATGGTTGTCTGATTACACTAGAAACAGGCATGATTAACAGTGTGGTCAAAAACCTTGTCGAACTACTGAACAGGAAAAGTAACCCTAAATTCAGATGTACTGAAATACCACAAGAGCATTCAATATCTGCATTTAATTTGTCTGAGTTTCAACTAATAATCGTATTTTAGACATAAATTTTTTAAAAAAGGGAACAGTCTTGGATTAGGAATTTGGCTGTTTATGGAGAACGGAGAAGGGGGAGAAATAAGGGAGAGGTAGTAAGAAGGGTGCCCCTTAACTGTTACCAAAACTTACCCGACTTTATTTGTCCCCCAACCAGTCCAGGCTTTTGCTTTGAGGGAAACTGCCCAGCCACTTGGGCAGGCAGTTTATATATAGACATGATCCCGAGAATATTATAATATGTGTTTTCTGGTGAAGAGGCTGACTCCCCACGACATGGACCCCGAAAGAGGACCTACGCAGTTGTCAAGATAGTGTATGGTGAGCCCTCCTGCTGTAAACATAGGGATAGGTCCACAGCAAGAGGCAGTGTGAGAGAGTAGAAAGGGATCGGGATTTGCAGTCGGATGATCCGTGTGAAACTCTAGGTGGGGTCACTTACTCTCTGTGTGACCTTGGGAAAGGCCCAATCTCTACCTCCATTTTCCTTATCTCTAAAATGGGAGATAATGAGCTCAGTGTAAGCTCCCAGGGTTATGGGGCAGTTCACGGAAGCAAATAGCTTCCTAGCCACAAGGTTCTCCAAAAAAATCTCAACTGTGCTAATGGACGAACGGCGAAGTCTCCCTCCAGGCTGTCTTCCCCGAAATAAACCCCACAAAAATCGTAGTCGCCGGGTGCGAGGTAACCCCCTCCCCCAAAACACGGCGGGGATAGGCTGACTCATGCTCCCAATTGTCTCCCTTCTGCTCCTCCCCCAAAGCCAAGCTCCACAAGGCGACAATCTTCTGCCCAACCTCTCCCCTCCCAGCTAGCCATTCCCTCCATTGTCTATAATGGTTCAGCTCTGGGGAAGTGGGCAAAGAGTGATGGATAGGGAAACTGGGAGCGACGCCGGCTCCAGAGTGAGGTGGCTCCGTATGAGGACAAGGAGAATGGGGAGAGGTCAACGCCAGGGAGCGGCTCCCCACCCCCACCCCACCTTTTCAGCCTCACCCTCCCAGGCCCGCCATTCGAGCTCCAGACGCCTCGCCTCGAGGGCCTGGCCCGCTCTGGGGCCTTGGCTCTCGGACCACGCCCTGGCCAGGGTCTCTGGGCCCTGCCAACAAAGCCAAGAGGAGGATAAGGGGACAAGACTCACCCCCGCAGCCGCCATGACCGGGTGGCTCCCTCCTCTCCAGCCCTGGCTTCCTGTACGGGGAGCCGAGAGGGACACACAGGCTACTCTCTGGGCTAGGCCCCGCCCTCTGGTCCCCTTCCCCCCAGCCTCCCCACTTCCGCCCTGCCCTTCCCCTCCCCCCCCCCCCCACTCCACCCCCTGCGCTGGGCTGCTCAGAGCCCGCGTGGTTAACCATTCAGCTCCAGTCCTGGAGTCAGGCGGGGAAGAGGATGCCTGAGAGTGGTCGTCCCCCCAAACACCCCCCCCACCCTATCCTAGGGAAGGCAGCCTCGCAATGGGGGCTCCTTTGTTGGGCTCAACGAGTGGGTGTCCTTCCTGTTCGCCCGCTCCAGGGAGCCAGCCTTTGAGCTTCGGTGCCAGGAGGGCGCTGAACTGATCCCCAGGCAGCCGGTCCCCATCGGCGGTGCTATTGTTAAAGTTGGTCCCTGGCCTGGGCCGGTGGGGCCTCTGGCGGGGCGGGGCAAGGCGGGGCGGGGCGGGGCCGGGCGGACCTAGCAGAGCCGGCCGCCCGCCCACCCAAGTGGGGAGGGACACCAGCTGGGCCTTCTTTCTTTGCTCCTTAGTGGTTCTTCCCTACCTATGCTTCTGAGCAGGTCCTTAACTCCTTAAGGTCCTAACGTCTTAAATGAATTTGGCTCCCGGGGCTGGCTCCTTCACTTTTTTGGAGGTTTGAATGCTCCGGCTCCACGTCCAGCACTGCACCTGGCGTTTGTAAGGTGGCTTAAGAAATGCTGGAGGCGTGGGATAGCATGGGATCTTAGGCCTGAATTTGCTCGGTCTTTGTAGGAAAGGAGAAGCAGAAAAGGTTTGTTACAGCTGCTAAGGGAAGGGTAGTCGCATTCTACACGATCATGTCTGAGGGTAGGTCCCGTCAATAAACCAAACCTAGGCAATTAATCCAGTTGGTCAAACTTGGAGGAAAGTAAAAAGGCAAGGGATCCAAATCCTGGGGTTATTAGAGAGGGCTGCATTTAACGCCTGGAGCGCTGGGTCCAAATTCCACCTCTGATCCTTACTAGCTGCGTTACCAAGACCAAGTCACTTACCTGGTCAGGGCTTTAGTTTCCTCGTCCAAAAAACAGTGATAGTAAAGAGCTGCACTACCTACCTCACAGAGGTGATGTGAGGAAAGCCCTTTTGAAAGCTTAAAGTACTAAACAAAACAAAACAAAAAACAAAGGGAGTTATTAGTTGGCGTGTGGTGCAAAAGAAGGTAACTTAAAATGAGAAGTCCCTACACAGCGGGGCCCTGGGAGGTGCCCAAAGCACGTCGTCCCATGATCGGGGTTACGACGTTCATTTGGATCGGTTTCTGATTTTTCGAAAACCGATTACAGTTGAAACTTAACAATTAACCCCCTAAAACAAAAGGTCTCCTTGAATTTCGGAAGGAGAAATGTTTCCTTCAAAGGCCCGCAAGTTTTATTTTGGGGCCACTTTGTTTTTTGGAGAAAAAAGAACCAAGTGCTGTATTTTTTGGTTGTCGTTTTCTTAATGTTACGGCGGCGATGGCGGCGGCCGCGGCGCGGCTACGGGGCTGTGAGCGGTGTGCCAAGAGGTATATGCCCAATGAGCAGAACACACAGTGACGATACCAAGTCACGAAATTTTATCACACACGAAAGTTAACACTTTAATCTGTGATAGAAAACAATACAGCCAGTTACAACACAGAACTCATTTGAAGAGCAAAAAGGGAAAATCACCAACATTTAAAGCCTATATAATCTTAGTGAATAACTGTCAATACAGTACAAATACAAAATCAAGAATACTTTAAAGTTTTATCCAGGGGTTGAAATTTACTTTTTTCCTAAAACCAAAGCGATAACATTTTCCTATCTCTGTAGCATCTACACCTTCTAGGACTCTGTTTCTTACTGTCTGGAATATGGAATTGTGATGGTGTGTTGAGAAGAAATATACCTTGAGATCATAGAGAGATGGAAACTTTATGAAATGTATAAAGACATCATCAAGAAAGTGTATGATCCGAAGAGGATGCAAACTGGTCATGTAGTGAAAGTGGAATAACGGATGGACAGTTCGAGCGCTGCATTTGTACCAATGAAATGTCAGAAGCACTACAGGAAGGCTTCCAATGGGTTGGATAGATCCAGAATGAAGGATTTATGAAAGGACTAGAGTGCCACAGGAAGAGAAGGCATGGATGGGTTACAATTTGTACTGGTGGAAGGAAATGCTCATATCGATGAAATGGATCAAGAGAAGAATTAAAAATGTACACATCCTAGCTACAAAAGTTAAAATTTCTGTTGGTTAAAGAAACCCGAAACTTTATGAAATGTTGTATTAGCCATGTTGAAAAGATAATACAAGCCAAGTCTCTCAGTTAGCAAAATCAGATGATTTGCTGTCTTCTTTTTTCATTCATAGCTGATGAGATAATGAAAGGAGATCGGTTTGAAATATCTGTAGTGTGAAAACAGACAAAGTAAGTTTGAAAACTGAGAATTCAAACTCTGTTGTTCTTTTTCCCGCGAAGTTTTTGTTAATAAAACTACTTTAAAAGCCACATATTGTGCAGTTAAAATGGACAATGGCTCAAAAGAAAAACAGTCAATGAATCAAAATGATATTACACAAAAATCAGTTCTACTATATATGTATATGTACATCAGGGGCTCTTCACCTGGGCTCTGTGAACTTTTAAAAAATATTTTGATAACTGTATTTCAATATAATTGCTTTCTTTTGTAATTGTATATTTAGTTCATTTAAAAGCATGATTCTGAGACTCGGTCCATAGGTTGGTTGATTGATAAAAGGGGTCCACAACACATAAAAGGTTAAGAACCCCTGATGTATATGTATTTATGCATATACATATTACATATATATAATAATCCTTAAACAAAAATGTCTACAAATCATGAAGTCTCCATGATCCTAGGTGCCACATACAGAGCAGTAGTGGTAAGAATAGTAGTAGTACTGGTGTGAAGTCATAATAGCAGATTTACCTGTCGTCAGAAACAGTCCTGATGTGTGGACACAAACAAGTGTGGTTTGTATTGCTACAGAAATAGTGATAATGGTGTTTATTTGTAAGAGGCCATAAAGACCTTCTTCGCTAGTGCTCTTAAGTTAGTAGGTATCCCACAATGTACTCTTGGAACTTTCTAAGATTGAATTGATTCTACAGGTTGAAATCCATTCTCAAGTGCGGTTTCTAACCCCTGAATAAACAATATGTAGCCCACATTGGACTTTATGTATGTAAAGTGTAAACCAAAGCACACAGGTGTCATACATTTTCACACACTGAAGCATTATTTCTAAGCAGACTCCCAATTTGAGCGTGTCACTTACTTAACAAACTAGACAACCCAGCAGTTAATGATAACAGGACTTCTCTTTCAAACACAACATCAATATCAAATGTAAAATGTTTCTTAATACCAGTGCATCTTCTCTCCTTCTCTCCTTCTCTCTCTCTCTGTCTCTCTCTCTCTGTCTCTCTCTCTCTCTCTCTCTCTCTCTCTCAAATAAGATGAAATGCTTGATCTTCTTAATAAGGAATCCTTAATGAAAGCTAAGCCTATGCATCATAGCAGTTTTCACTGAGTTCCTTGGAGCAGTGACTAGGATTGGAATTTAGGTAAGAAAGATTTGTTTTCTAGTCACTGGTGATAAATGAAACCAAAGAATAAAAACATGGAAATGTCGGTTATTTGAAATATACTGAATACAGTTACAACACACACAAACAGCTTGTTTGAACTTAGATGTGCAGAGGTAAACTAAAAAGATGAAATTTGTGAGGAAAGCCTACATTAAAATTAGGAAACTTTGTGGGTAATAATATAATTAACAATAGTTCCTTACTTATTCTTCCTGCTCACATACTATGAATTCCCCTTAGGTACTGCATATATACTGGCTTCAACACAAATTGCATAGTATTCAATTATTCTAATAATTCAAATATTCTATTCTTATAAGTGCAAACCATTCATTGTCATTCTCAGTCTGAGAAATCTACAAATTCAGACTTACTTATTCCTACTTGGGCCTTAAGAAAAGCTATAAAAGTTTCTGGGAAATGATGAAATATAGTCAATGTCTTTATTATTGACAAATTTGCCTTGCTATTAGTGAGTTAGTTGATAAATCCATAATGTCAGCTATTAAAATTCCAAATATAGCCTATTGTAACATTGATTTTTGCTTTGGATGCTGGTATGTATATGAAAAATTAATATATTTTTAAAATTTTTTTATTCCAATATATGTATAAAGAGAGAGGACTTGAGTCTTAGACTAGAAATACTGGCTGGATTAATGAAATAATTATTACAGGAAGTTCAGACTAAGAAATTGGTAGCATGTGACTTAATTTTCTTAGACAATCTAAACTACATATAATATTTTAGATGAAAAAAATGTCTTACAAAATTTAAAAAGTGGGGGAAAAAGCCTTGGGATTCCTATGAGAACTGCTTAAAGGTTTAATCTTCATGAGAAAGTAGAAGGGAAATAAAAATTAGATAATACAATTATGTGTATTTGGCACTAAAATTTTCACTGTCCTTTGTGGCAGCTGACAAAATAATTCTATCTTATTTTATTTTTTCCATAAGGTTTCATTTTTTAGTGGAGATAGAAAGGGAATTTTTCTAGAAGGGATGGATCTTGTCTCCTGTCATCATCAATATTTATTATTTAATGATTTTGTAGTATTTTGGCCAGAGAAAAATATATCATGGGATTTAATACATATGAAATGAGATGATGAAGAAATTTCACTTTGCGTGCCATTTAGATATGGGGTAATATTTTGATAGTTTTCACTATTTAGGGATTCAAAGTTTTTAATTTTAAAACTCTTAAGTAGGCATTTAAAAAGAAAACCTAGATGCAGCAATGCAAAGACTAATAGTACTGATTTTTTAATGTGGATCTTTCACGTGACTACTTCCACATTCTTTTCCATCATAATATATTCATTAGGTAGTTTCTGAAACATTCAGGTATAAAAACATCTCATGTGTAAGGCTCTCATTTACATATGCAGTTTAGTTCACTAGCATTCTGACCAAATGGCTTGATAACTGTCTCATTGACAGTGCAACCAGATCTATAGATGGGCAACTTCTTCAATTCTATCCTACCTTTGCATACAAGCAGGGACTAGCCATCCGAAGTATATGGTACAAACTATAGGGAAGAGAGGACTGTGTAATTGGAGGAGACGATAACAAGAAAGGAGCAGCTATCTGTGCAGCTGTCACTGAGTAATGTCTCTGGTTAATTTAAATTATCTCCTCTTCTCCCTTTGGTAACAATGGGCCCAGATGAGTAAGTTACTTCAGGCCCACTGCAAAAGTTCCTCCTTCCTCTGGCCAAATCCCATCCGGCTCTTCAAGGGCCAGCTAGAGAAGAGCCTCAGTGCTGCCAAATCTAACTTTAGAGGACCTCTGGTTTTGGTGAGGACTTCCCAGGGGGTATTGTATGTGGCCTTTATCACAACTAGACAGGGAAAGTAGAGGGTTGCTTATCTAGATGTGCAAATCATTTTGCAGAAAATGTTAAAGTTCAATAAATTTAAGGCATCTCTGTAACATATCACTATATTAAAATTATAGTTTTCCAAATACAATAAGGATATAAAATATAGCCATCGAATAATAATACTTCTATTTGAAAAGCTACCATTGAATTTCCATCTTCTCTGCATCCCTCTTCTTCTGACACTGGGCCCACACCTAAATCAGATAGCAGCCGGTTCTGCAATCACTTACTGAACAAACAAGGCACTTGCACTTTCTACCCTCTCACTGGTCAAAAATAACTTGGCTGTCTTTTGGTTTTTCTCTTCTAAGACTGATTTGGAAAAGTGTCATTAGGTGAACATGCAATTGATAAAGGTAATGAAAAAATTCCAAAATAGCTATTTTGCTTTATGTAGTATCTTAATTGTTTTCCTGCCAAAACCAAATTGGCTATTGAGGATAATGGTCCATTAGGCAAATATTCCAAATTCCGATACTATGCATACATCAGTGAAGGGATTTAAAGAAATAAATATCAAAAGATAGCTAAGTGAATGAATTCTAAGATATTAAGGCTATGGATAGTTCACATTGATCTTACCCATTTATTTTATTTCATAAATGTTTTAATCCCATTAAACCTAGTGAGAAATATTTATCACAAGAAAAATATGTCAAATGATTGAAATGAAGGTTACAGTTATTTAGTTTGGTTACTCCACTTTCATCAGTTCTGTTGCTGTACTGTTAGTATTCTCAAGAAAGAGATTTGTTTTTCTTTAGCTTTGTTCTATTAACATCTGAGTGAAATAAAATATCCTCCTGTACTCTTTTTAAAGATTTCAGCAAATATTAATATAGTATTTCTTGGTCAAGTAGATTTTGTGATCTTTAAAATCCGGGCTACAAACTAAAAATCTCATGACTTTTCAAATTATCTTGGTCAGAATGTGATAATGACTTTGAAATTAAATACAAACAAAAACTATTATTCAGGATGATTCCATAACTTGGGGAAGGTGGGGCTGTTGTGAACTCTGAGATGGGAGAATTTATTTCCTCATATACAATTCATGGCAAAGGGTTTATGTTCCTCTCCTCCAAACCTCCCCTTAGAGATCTAGAAGGGAAGAATATGGCTCATTACATCAGTTAAGCACTAATCATTTTTTCATTAATATCTACCTCCTTGTTAACACACAATACTATATGCAGTACAATATGCTGCCTTACATCTTCATCTACTTCTCTAATGAGGTTTTCTTCCTTGTAATATTACAAGGAGAACACTAATTTTTAAAAAGTGTAATACTATAAATGTATTCATATTTATATATATACCACACCCTCCATGGGTCTGATATGAAGGAATGGTTGAAAGGCAAGAGCAGAGCTGGCTCATTATTCTTTGTAATCTGTATAATACTAACTAAATATTGATGTAGCAAATACATTCAGATTTCTATTTTTGTTTTTGCTTTTTTTTTAACGAATATTTTAGTTCTGATTTTGGTGAAATTTTTGCTGGAAAAGTTTCTTTAAATCTTCCTTAAATGCACTTTAGTATAGATTTTTTGAACTAATATTTGTAATTACTGATTGAATTTGTTTCAGAGAGCCATTTATTAATATCAAGAGTATTTTCCATCAGTAATTCCTCTTTAAAAATTTTTCCAATGATTCCAATAGGCAGTGATGTAAGCTTTTATGATAGATAAAAATGTGTCTATGATACACTTATTTTGTTTTAGTTCTGGCCAAGGAACATTTAATTCAACAAATCCAATTTGTTCTAATTATCTCAATTCAGCACATACATTTTCTTTAGAGCAGCGGAAATCATTTCCTCTGGCCATTTTTGACATTTGGCTCCCTACTCATCTAATTCAAATCTCATGATTTTATTTCCTTCTTTGATAAATTGTTTCAAAAATATTTACTAATTTTGAAGGTTTGAAGCAACTGAACACAATACTCAAGACGAGATGACTCAGTCACAAGCTCTAAACTTCCTGTATGTATTATTTTTACGTTAGCCACCATCCTCAAGTACCATTTTTTTCTTTTCACTTGTCCTTTGGCTAAAATAGGTTCAAATGACTTGATCACTTCAGTTCCACCTTCCTTCAATTCTCTCTTTAATCTCTTTCATGCTACCCCCTTCCACATGCACCCGGAAGCTCCTCCTAAAGGCAGGCACCTAGTTTTTAAAATTCTATGTATCAAAAAGGCAAAATGTAGCTAATAGAATGCTAATCATGTGCATACCACATGGTTGGCATATGTGGTCTACTAGATCATTGGCTGAGACTTTGAAGTGTGGATGGTTGAAATCCTTCCTCACTTCTTTGGGCTTTCTCGTCTCAGGGAAAGTTGTCATAACTAGGATACTTTTGTTAGAGTTGGTAAGAAAGAGGAGGATGGTCTCTTTCGACTTTTCCTCCAGCTTTTCCCCTGGCCAAATCCCTGGCTTAGTAATCACATGCTGAACCATGAATGAGTGATAAGAAGGCTCTCCATCTTTCCCTTCCTCCTCAAGGGCCAATTGGCAATCTTAACTGGGCACAATCCTGCCACAAGCCATAGATTATGAACCTTGTACCATATGTCATAAGGTACAATACAGGAGTTAGGTTGATTTTTCTCATTAAGTTCAGTTCATCTTTGTTTTCTTAAGGTTACTACTACTAAAGCCCAGACCCTAAAAGGTAAGTAGGACTCTAATATTTGTTCCTATGCCATGTCATTTTGGCTGGTTAACTTGGAGAAATTTGTGTATAAAGTGTGACTAGAAAGCAACAAGACTGGTTTTTATATGTGGTTTATGGACTCGGTCTCATTATTTGTAGTCACACCATATATCTTAAAGCATTTTGGAAATGTAGAGTATTTTGTATAGGTAGAGACAGTCAACTTTTAATAATCTATGTCAGTGAAGTAGAATATTAGAATAGGTATCCCACCCAGCTGGCTTGGAGCTGTGATCTTACCTGTGTGGAAAGTTTTTCTAACAAGAGGATTGGGGCTGGCCCTATAACTCAGTAGACCTCAAAGGAACCCTGATCATCGGGGTTCTTTTGGTCTGCTGGTTGGGCACCTGCTCTCTCCCCTCTGCAAACTTCCTTGCCATAGCTCAAAATCAATGAATGAGTCAGTTACTCAGTCAGTCAATAAAAAGCAGCAAAGGTGCAGAAACTGCTCCTAGCAAATGTATATAATCTATAGTAAGGATAAAAGTGGGGGTTTGCTATATGTTTATGTAACTGACATTTACCTAAGCGTAAAGGATTTTTTGGGGGGACATTGTTGATGTGAACATCAATTGAGTAAATACTTCAATAAATGTACACTTCTGCACTGCATCTTTTTTTAATGCACAACCAATTTGTTGGTTGAGAAGAGCAAGTGAAATTGATATCCAAAAGAATAATAGTACTGTTTGGTCATTCAATAGTTTAGGCATCTTGTGAACCTAGTCTCTTAGCCAACTTATTGGTACGCTATCTACATATCTTAGAGCGTTTGTCATAGTGGATTTTCTATGGCACTTAGTAGTCAGTTTTGTTAAATGTGTGTCTCAGAAATGTGTGATTGGGTTCTGTTGTGAGTGTAGAGGTTCAGAGGTCACAATTGGAGGTGTCAGAGTAGCACTGTACTCACAAATGTCCATGAAAAACTCATGATTCCTTTCCTTCCACTCTCTGAAGCTTTCTGCTGTAAAGTCAGGATCATCCAGAAGGCTGTCGATAATTATCAGGTCTCTTTCTTTTGCCTGTCCAATGTCAAAAAGACATAAAATTTCAGGACTAGGAAATGTGTTATACTACAGGTTAAACTTTATTTACTTTGTGTTGAGAAAAGATAAGGTACACCTCCACCAAAAAGACTGAAAGTTTCCTACATTTCCTCACCTCAAACTCTTTCATTGGCCAACATGGAGTTATACTGGAAATAAAATAACAAATACCTTACAAGTGAATTCTATCTTATCGTCAGATGACAGTGCAATAAGAAGATCAGTTAATGACAATCATGATAACTGGTTGTTTTTTTCCCCCAAAACTTTAGGAGCCTTGTCCACTAACACCTATTTGTAAATTCTCTGTGTCATCTTTAATTTGACACTAAATCTATTGCTTTGTTATATTTACCTTGATTTCCACAGTGTATGATTTGTAAATTGCAAAATTTTAGAGATTATAATTCTATGCTTTCAAGCTGCGAGTAGAAAGACAAAGAAGATGACTTACTTTTAAAGTACTCCTGAGCGCTCGGATGTGATGAAGTTTTTGATTGATAAATGGATCATTACATCGCTTTAGAAAAGACCTCTTGAATTCTTGCTTAGTAGAAGGACGATGTTCTCCAAAGGCTGACAAACTGACTTTTTCCAAAGACCTGTACAGTTCTTGTAACCCATCAGAACTATCGCTTTTTTCCTTTGCATTTTCTGAAATACAGTTCACAAGTTCTTTTTACCTCCATGCAGAAAAATTTTGGTTTGGAAAATTAAGGACCCCGATAGATAAGAATTTCAGCCACACATATATTGTCGAAATTGAAACACAATGCCAGTCTGAGGGATTAGTGATGACAGAAAGAAAGAATATAGTCATCCTCCCAGTGACAAGGACTGGCAAAAAAACACATCGACGATATAAAAATCAAAGACAATATTTAGTTCAGAATACTTGCATCTCAGAAGTTTTTTTTTAAAGACTGCAGTGTATAATGCTGGGGCCTGGTGTTAGGATAAGAAAATTTTCCATTCTCAGTCAATAAATTGAAGAAATACGAAGTCGTAGCGAAAAAAAGTTTGCATCGATGGCTACTTTAAGAATTGATCCATCTAGTTTCTACTATGCATCAAAAAGGGTGATATTTAGTTCACCGATGATATTCTCAGCTAACAGACTAAAAGGTTTTATAAGCACAGAGAGCAAATGATTGAAAAAATGTTGTTTTTAAAGGTGGATTTAGTTCCATTGTTGGGCAGTACTGTAAGCTTTGAAGTCCAGACTATTTCTGTGGTTACAGAAATGATGTCAGCCTCCAAGGTTGTTGATCAAGAACTTCCGGAAGCGTCAAATTTTCCTAGGAATACAAGCAAACCACAACATGACTAAATATGGTCTTTCCACTTGCACACCTCAGGAAAGGATTAGACCAGATTCTGGACAGCAATGATTCTCCTTCAGTAAGAAACATACAGGCCATGGTTCCAGGGAACCGGCTTCTAGACAGAATTGGAAGCCAAAATTGCTACTAATATTTTTGCATTCCCTAATAGCAATTTATATCTTTTAATAACTGAAACAAGAGAAAACAAGAAAAATGGTTAACCTCTCTAAGCCTTAGCTGCTTCTTCTGTAAGAATGGGGCAATTGGACTAGATGATCTTAAAAGTCCTTTCTAGTTCTGACATTTTATGATCTACTTTAAATTTAATACCCAACGTATTTGACTTAGATATTAATCCCATTACTGAACAGGATAAAAATCATAGAATTCATACCTTCTGAGGTATGAATTAGCTGTTGTTTTCAGGCCACTAGAGTGCCAATGTTTTGGTGCAGATAAAAAAATATGCTCTCCGCTCACCAATAAGATCAGGCTCATAATCCCACTCATCCTTTGAACTAGAGCTTTTTGGGTTCATGAACTCCTCTGGCAGTCTGGCGAAATTTATAGATCCTTATTCAGAATCATGTTTTGAAACATATAAAACAAAATGCATAGACTTAGAAAGGAAACCAATTATATTGAAATAAATGCATTTTTTCCTGTCCATGTTCACAAACTCCAGATTAAGAACCCCATTTTTAGGTTAGCAGATAGTGGGGGTAAAACTCCCATCTTATTGGTGGAAAACATGAGGTATGGCAGGTAGTTGATCCAGTTAGTTAACTAAAAGACCCCCGAAGGGAATACAGGATTCCAGAGCTCAGCATCTGCATATATTTAGAGCTTTATAATTTTTAAATGATCATTAGCTAGTTTCAGATCATATCTGTTCAATTTGGTCGGGGTGAAAAACAATCCTCTTGGAAATGACCAATTTCCAATTTATAACTATGGTATAGAAATTAGTCTTCCATTAAAGAATTAATTTGTAGTCATGAACATAATTCTGGTTTCTCAAAGGCTAATTCAGCAAAGTTCAAACTCTGGTAGATCTTGATAATCTACAAAAGGTAGGCCTGGAAACAGACTGTGTTTCTGTTGTATGAGAAGCAGCCTAAGTTTAGAGAGACTCCATCACCAAAAGGATGACCAATAGGTGGGAAATTCTTTTTGATCTCAGGATGTCATGAAACTATTAAGACATGAAGGTACTTAGGAAATGGAGAGTGAAGTTTGCTAACATGAACACCTTAGTTTGAACTCTCTTTGGCATCTCTACAGTTCAAATGAACTTAGCTGTTCACAGAAGTACTAAGGTAGTCATTTGAATGGACTCAGCCATTCATGGAAGTACTAAGGTGTTCATTTGAATAAATTTAGCTGTTCACTTCAAATGAACTCAGCTGTTCACTGAGGTTTTAAGGTGTTTGGGAAAAGAAATGCCAATTCCTATATATAGTATCTGAGAAAGCAATTTAAATTTTGGGACCATAGCTTACAATATAGAAGTGACAGGCTTTTGGCCAGGGACTGAGTGTTCCCAGTAAAGGCTAGTAAAAGATATATCTTTACTTTGAGTCTCACAAATCTATGGAGCTTTAAAGCTTAAAAGGATGGAGTAGGGAGAAAACTGCCTAGGGTTACCTTCCAAACTAGACGTAGAGATGTGGCAGAAAGAGTACTGGATTTAGAATCAGAGGACCTAGGTTCAAATCTAATCTCTGATGATTACTACCTTGCAATGCTGGACAAATCATTTAACTTCTCTGGGACTCTTTTCTTCTCAACAAATGGAGGGAATTGGACTAGATGGCCTCCAAGCTCCCTTCTAAGTCTATATCTATGATCCTTTGACTTGGAATTCAATCCTGGATCTGCCACTTATTACCTGTATAAGCCTGGACAAGTAATTTTCCCTCTGGGCATTAGCTCCTTCATATATAAAATGAGGTGGTTGAACTAGATAATATCTCAGGTACTTTCTAGTTCTAAATTTATGATCTCTTCAAACTGACAGGAAATAAAATCCACTAAAGGAGCCAACAATAGTATTCATGGCTTCCTATATATCTATACAACTGCAGTGAGTATGGGTGAGAAAACAGATGAACTAAAGATATTAAAGGAAGAAAACAAATTTGACATCATAGATATTTCTGAATATGAATCTGGAAGGGTTCCTTATTGAAAAGGACTAGAGTAGTAAAAATGTTGTAGAGCAGAATAACACTCCATATTATAAATAGACTCAGTTTAGAAAATCTAGGAACCAGAGAGGGAGAAACGTGGTGGAGAACAATCGTGTGAAGGTCAATGGAGGCAGGAAAAGAAATGATATTGTCATCAAGATATACTACAGACCATCTGGACAAGAGGAGTAAGTAAAAAGAGGAGGAGTTTGGGAAATATCACAGGCCTGGTGTGAAGGAGTTATCATAGTAGTGATGGGGGATTTAATTTATGGAGCTTTCTCTCTCTGCCCAAATAAAAATAGCTAATAATATCTTGGCTTTTTCCCCCTAATTTTAATTTCATTTTTTTAAAAGATAGAGGAGCCAATGAGGGAACTGTTATTATAGACATTATTCTCACTAGTAAGTCAACACATATTTACTAATAAGGAATAAATACTACTGCTATTACTACAATTACTATTACTAACACTAGTTAAAATTCATATAGTGCCTACTATGTGCCAGGCACTGTGCTAAGTGCTTTATAATTGTCATCTCATTTGGTCCTCACAACAACCCTGGGAGGGAGGTGCTATTATTTCCATTTACAGATGAGGAAACTGAGGCAAACAGGGGTTAAATGACTTGCCCAGGGTCACATGAATTGGATTTAAATTAAAATCATCCTCATTCCAGGCCCAATACTCTATCCTCTGTGCCACAATGATTTCTGGGGTGGATATGATGGGAGCATTGGGAGGAAATGACCTCTCTTCATCTTAAAATTTAGGATGGAGAAGAAAAGGATAGCTATACATAACCTGATATACACTCTAGATTTCAGGTGAGCTTCTTTCAAAGGGGTCAGAGAAAGGATAGGTAGGATCTTGTCCAGGCCAGAGTTATATAGACAGCTCAAGAGGAATGAAATTCTGAATGTACAAAGAGGAAAAAATCCCATGAGGAAGTAAAGCGGAAATTGACTGAAAAGAATGATGTGGAAACATAGGGAATTCATCAACTTAGAATTAAAAAAAATAACATGTACAGAAGATGGAAGCAAAGATGGGTAAAAGAAGTCAGATATGAAAGTGTGGCATGGTCCAGTAAGAACACTGTCAGGAGTGCTAAAGCTCAGACTGATCTGGTAAGGAAAGCTAAGGACAACATAAAAGTGTGGGTTTTTTTAAAGCTATATTGGGCAAAAGAGGGAGATCAAAGAAGGGATAGGATTGGTCTCTGGCTTAGATGGGGCAATGATAATGGACCACAGATACCCTTACTTGCATTTTTTCTTCCAAGGAGAATGACCTTTAGAGTGCAAAAACCCCAACAGAAATGACTAACAGGGAGTTGATAAGTAATGGCATAAAAAAGATAAGTAAGGAAATAGTAAAAACACATCTAGCTATCCTTGGTGAATGAATTAAAGTAATAAACGCAGACTAACTATGTTCCAAGGGACTAAAAGAACTGGCAGATAATTGGTGAGTCACTGTTACTGCTCTTTGAAAGATCAAGGAGAATGGGAGAGAAGCTATAGGGTTAGAGAAGTACAATTGTCCTGATGTTCAAAAAAGGGACAACAGTAGAAGCTGTACTTGATAGAGTCGTGTGTTTGCATTTACTTGTGTTTATTATTTTGTATTTACTCATATGACCTGTTTACATGTTGTACCCTGTAGAAGAACATAAGGTCCTTGAGGACTGAAGTAGTTGGTGCCCAAGAAATGCTTTTTGAATTAAAATGAATTGGGCTTGACTTTGATTCCTGGCAAAATTCTAGTGTGTATTATGAAACAAAAAGTCCAAAGAATATCTATAATAGGGAAGAAGCTATCAAAAAGATGCCTGTGTGGCTTCCTTCTTCCAGAACAAGGCTGATTCCTTTTTGGCTAGGCTCCTAGGTCCAGGGAAGGCTATAGACATCCCAGCATCTCAATTAGGAAGGGATGTCAGGGGCCTTGATTCCAACTTTGACCTGAACAATAATACCTTCAACTTCACACATAATAGTCATCCAGCTGTTGCTCTGAGTCTTCTACAATAAGAAACCTACTTCCTGCTTATACAGCCCATTCCACTTTTGGATAGCTTTAATCGTTGGGAAGTTTTTCTTTGTGTGGAGCCTAAATTTTTGTCTGTACTCATTTCTCCACTCATTTCTTCTCACCCATTCTTTTTGCTCAGCCTTACAGAGCAAACAAATCTCTATTCTACAAGATTGCCCTCTGGAATCTTAAAGACTGCTTTCATATTCTCCCTAAATTTTTCCTTCTTCAGGCTAAACCCAGGATCAGAGGACCATAGGCTTGGGTCTAGAAGGGAACTTAGAGTATATGTAGTTCGACTTATTCATTTTATAGATGAAGAAACTAGAGGCTATGGAAGTCTTGTCTAGTCTAGTCTGACTGGCCTAGTCACACAGGGAGCAACAGAGGCAGAGTTTGAACCCATGTTATCTGACCTCAAATTTAGAGCTCTTTCCAGTGTTATCATCTGCCTCTCCTAGTTCCTTTAACCAGTATGAATTAAAGGCTCTACACCATCCTGGTTATCCTTTTCTGAATGAACTCAAGCTTATCCATGTCCTTCCTAAGACCTGACACCCAGAAGTGAAAACAGTCCAGGTGTAGTCCAACTGAACTACTATCTCCCTAGTCTTCTGCACTGCATCTCTCTTAATGCAGCTAATTGCATTAGCTTTCTTTCATGTCAACAGGCATTTATCAAGCATTTACTATATTCCAGGCACTGTGTTAAGTGCTGAGGATACAAAGAAAGACAAAAATATTGGCTCTGCCCTCAAGGAGATCACATTCTTGGTGGTCATGCCATAAACCTGGTTCATGTTAAGCTTGCAATGGACTAATCCTGCTTCCCCATCCAGATCTTTTTTTCATATGAACTTCTTTCTATCTATGCCTTGCTATCTTGTATGTGTGAAGTTGATTTTTTGAAATCAACCTAATAATTTCATCTAATAAGATGAAATCAAATAGGGATAAATATAAACTTATATAGGATATGGGGGGAACCCTAAATTTCTGGGGAGTCTCCATATTAGGTGTTCCTTACACTGATAAAATCATAGGTCCAGACCAAAACAAAATAGACCTTGCTCTTACTTTGTCAAGATTTTTTTTGGATTCTAACTCTAGCATATGGTATGCTAGATATCCCTTCTAAATTGCGTCATCTGCTCAACAACAGAGGGCCAAAGAAAGATCCCTGAACCACTTCTACTTGGGAACTTTATTACAAATATGAGTTGAACCGTTGATGGTTACTCAATGGCTTTGGTCACTCAACCAATTCTTGGTCCACCTAATTGTTAGTCCTGTTTACCCCATACCTCTTTGTTTTGTCCACAAGAAAACCATGAGAAGCTTTAGCAAATCCTTTGCTAACACCTAGGTAAATTAATATCTACAGCATGCACACTGTTGGTGGAGTTGTGAACTGATCCAGCCATTCCGGAGAGCAATTTGGAACTAAGCCCAAAGGACTACAAAACTGTACATACTCTTTGATCTTGCAATACTACTGCTGTGTCTATATCCCAAAGATATCTGAAAAAGGGAAAATGACCTATTTGTACAAAAATATTTATTGTAACTCTTTTTGTGGTGGCTAAGAAATGGAAATCAAAGGGATGCCCATCAATTGGGGAAGGGCTAAACGAGCTGTGGTGTATGATTGTAATGGAATATTATTGTGCTGTAAGAAATGACAAACAGGATGATTTCAAAAAAAAACCTGGAAAGACTTACATGAGCTGATGCATAGTGAAGTGAACAGAACCAGGAGAATGTTGTACACAGTAACAGCAATATGACTTAGCTATTCTCAGCAATACAATGATCCAAGACAATCACGAAGGACTAATGATGAAGCATATTCTCCGCCTCCAGAGAAAAAACTGATATTGACTGAATACAGACTGAAGCATGCTATTTTTCCACTTTCTTTCATTTTTTAAGTCTTCTTATACAAAATAGCCAATATGGAAATGCATTGAATCAGATGACAAAGTGAGGATCCCAAAAGATTTCAAATTGATAGAGCATTGGGCAGAAACTAAGAAGATGAAATTTAATATGGACAAATACACTTACATTGGGTCCAAATCAACTTCACATACACACACACACACACACACACACACACACACATACCAGATGGAGTATTGTCTCTAAACTAGCTGAATAAACAATCACTGGGCATGGTTGTAGAGGGTATTTCTGTTCAGGTAGGGATTGAATTGATGGTCTCCAAGTCAGATATTTTGAGGGCTTGTGATTAGAATTGGTAGAAGGAATAAACAAACCAAAGAAATTAGAGACTTTTTTTGAAGTGTATATAGGATCATAGAATTTAGAGGTAGAAGGGAACTTAGAGAAACCTAGTCCATTGCCTGTGCCTCATTTTATAGATGACACAGCTGGAGCCCAGAGAAGCCAAGTGTCTTGTCTAAGGTTATATAGCTAGCTAGTAAGTAGCAAAGACAAGATTCAACCTTTACTGTCTCAGCCTCAGTGAAATCCTTAGAAAGGCTCAACAAAGCCCTACAAAGAGCAAATTACATTTTCTTCTACTCCCATTGGCAAGGGCACATTAGGAAATGAGCTTGGCTATGGTCCTCAAAGACATCACACTCTTGATAATGCCCTTCAAAGAAATACTTCTTGATTGTTCATGGTTTGCCATCCTGAGGTGCTTTAAGACCACAGACAACTAAGGAACAGAGTCCTGAAGAAAGCTGGGTTGCAGAAACATAGAGGAAATTCCCCATCCTACTAGGGACATTGCTAGATCCTCAGTTGATGTCAGAAAATAAATTTGTTGATGAAAATTCACTTTCTGGAAAACTATGATTTATTTTAAAATTAATAAATCTTACCTTCCTCATCGAAACTATTTTGTTTCTTAATGAGAAATTGGTCTTCCTCTATCTCTGTTAGCTCTGATGCCTTGATTTGGCCTTTGCTCCTGACATCTCTGTTCCGAGGCAGACTCTGACTACGTTGCTTTTGGGGCCTTGCATGGGACCCATGATCCTGCTGGTAGGGAATCAGTGGGAAAGGCCCTTCTTGGTCATTGATGTTGTATTTCTGGGCTGGCAGGGTTGCTTGTCGTCGCTTATCTGGTGACACGAGAGTTAGGCCGAACACATAATCATCTTCGATAGGACCGGTTTGGAGAAAATGAAGTCCCGAGCTTGTCAATGGTGTCTCAATGAGGTCTTGCCAGGAGCGCCTTTCCCCATGGAGCCTTCGGTGGCTAGATGACTCCCTACTTCCTGTGGCTTCCTGTCGAGCCTCTTCAGTAGAAGAATAAGAATAGGTGGACTCACTTGAAAAGTGCCGACCATGTTTGGATTCCAGGCAAAAACCTGGGCTATGCTTGGATTCCAGGTATGGACTTGCACCGCGTTTGGGGTCTGGGAATGGACTGGCACCGCGTTTGGATTCCAGGTATGGACTTGCACCGCGTTTGGATTCCAGGAATGGACTGGCACCGTGTTTAGATTCCAGGTATGGACTTGCACCAGGTTTGGATTCCAGGAAGGGACTTGCACCACGTTTGATTTCTGGGAAGGGACTTGTACCACGGTGAGTGGTTTCTCGGAAGGGACTGGCACCATGCTTGGATTCCAGGTATGGATTTGCACCATGTTCCGGGAACAGACTGGCACCACGTTGGGGTTCTGGGAACCGACTTGCACCACGTTTGGAATCTGGAAAAGGACCGGCACCGCGTTGGAGGTCCAGGAACATGCCTGCACCACGTTTGGGCTCTGGGAGTGCACTGGCACCACGTTGGGTTTCTGGGAATGCGCAAGCACCACGTTTGGTTTCCAGGAATGGATTTGTGCCAAGTGTGGGATCCAGGAATGGATTGGCACCATATGCGTGTTCCAGGAATGGACTTGGGCCATGTTTGGGATCCAGGAATGGACCTGCGCTACGTTTGGGTTCCAGGAATGGACTTGGGCCACGCTTGGGATCCAGGAATGGGCTTGGGCCACGTTTGGCTTCTGGGAACGGGCTTGGGCCACGTTTGGCTTCTGGGAATGGGCTTGGGCCACGTGGTGGTTCCAGGTATGGACTTGCGTGGTGTTTTGTTTCTGGGAATTGGCCCGCATGGTGTTTGCGTTCCAGGAATGCAGTCGAAAGATGTGGGGGTTCCAAGTATGGATTCAAAAGATGTTTAGATTCTGGAAATGGACTTGTAGAAGTGCCCTAAAAGCAAATGCAAGTATCAACAATTATATCATAGTATCATAAGAGAAGACTGTAGAAAAATATTGAATGGCCAACAGAATTAAATATTACATAAATATTTTTGAAAAACAGGTTTTGTACTTTACACAATTGAGAAATAATTACAATCCATTGAATTTAATAAGCACGATTAATTACCAATGGTCTCTTCTTGTTTTGGACACATTCTTCATTCCAGACTTACTGCTCTGAGACAGTACCAGAACACTCTACATGGTTACCACTCTGCTCCTAAGCCCATAAGGGCCTTGAGAAAGACATGGACATCCCCAGAAGAAACTGAGAACCACTGTTCCTTTTTCTTCAAGGGCCAGATTTTTCCAGTCAAATAAGCAAGGACAAAAAAGCTGCCAGAACTACAGGGTGCTGCAGAACCAAAACAGGTTTTAAAAAAAATCCAAAGACATTGTGCTCAGTTAGTGTGTGCGCCATCTTCATTAAAAAAAAAGAGGCAAAAATTGGAAAAATACAAAGGGAGGGGCTTAAGCTGTATACCAGTTGATAAGACAGCATCACATGGGTGAAAATCAGGCTGAACTTCCCCCATGTGATGTTGTTGCCTCAGTTTTTCTGCCTTTGGTTCTGGTTGCATGAGGATCATGTCATTCATGCTGGAGAAAAATCTGAAAGGAAAATAGAGAACAGTCCTACCTGCATTTACAAACCAATCTTCCATAACCATATTTTAGCAACTCTTTTTGATTTGGTAGGAGCTTCTTCTAGATATCATATTTTAATGCTCTTTTTAAAAAAAGTGATGGGAAGAACAAAAATAAAAAGTCACCTTAAATGTTTTTGTTATACCTTAACAAATTAATTTTTGTTTTAAACAAATGAGAATGGGATTTGAAATGAAGTCCCACGGTTTCATTTCAAACAGCTTCTTGGAAATACATTTGTTTATTCCTGGGCCACATTGATGAGATCCTTTCGACGTTAGTATCATATATCTGAAAAAATACGCACATGGAAAAACCCCCACAGTAGCTTTGTGGAGCAAAGTAAGGAGGAAACAGGTCCCTGGATTGCATCTCTTTGCCTTTTCCTCCATGGCTCAGATAGGTCCTTGTTTTAGCTTGCCAACTGGCTTCTACCCTTTGGTCTGCTGGAACCGAAGGTATCATTTTCCACTAAGGAGATCCATCCCGAGGTGCATGAAACTTTGCCTCCCAAAAGGAAAAACCTCAAACATTTCAAATACACTCAGAGCAGGTTGTCCACGCTCAGCCACTGGGACCTTGTTTCAAGACATGACATTTAGAACTTACTGAAGATGGTCGATGACTGACACTGACATCATTGAGAGCCATGGCACCTTCCAGTCTCAAGGTCAGAGAGCCTTCAGCATCATCATGGTCACTTTCACTCCAGTAATCTGCCGAGAAAAGATTTAGTTCTGAGTTAAAAGTATCTACATGAGGATTCCTATGGAGCTGATAACTTTTGTAGTGGCCCACCCTGCATGCTCTGCTGGGAACTGCTACTAGAAGGACGAACAGTCTCTCTACTCAGTCTCTTTTCCTAGCACAAACTGCTAATTCAACACACACACAGGGGCAGAGCTGATGGTGACACTTATTCACTCAACTTCCTTGGAATATCCAAGACTGCAATAAAAGCCATTCCTGAGGCTATATTCTGGCCCTTTGGGGGCATTTAGAAGGAGACCAAAATTTGGAGGATGTTCAAGATAAAATCTGACATCTGGCATTCTCAGGATAACGATGATTCAGAACTAGATTGTAGCCACAGATATTCCAGCATGGCACACTGGGCTTTCTCTTTATTAGTTCTTATCAATGTTATGGAGAATTCTACTTGACAACTACTTTGTGCTACTGAGAAAATTGACATCCTTTAATTAAAAATAAATATGTACATTAAAAAGATGGTTTGAATTACATACAAAATCCAGAACCTTAAGTATTTTTGTACAATCGACTACCTTTTTTTTAACTAAAATCATCAGTATAAGCTTGAAATTCTTCTTCAGAGCAACTGAGACAGAGAATCACTGAATTTATGAACTGGAAGGGTCCTTATCTAGCCTGGTCTCCTCTTTTTATAGATAAGCCATTAGAAGGTCTGAGAGGGGAAGTGATTTACCTAGGGTTACAGAGCTAGATAGTAGCAGAACTGGGCCTTGATTCAAGATCTTCTGGCTTCTGGACTAGGGCTCTTTCTACAACACCATGATCCCATTCAAAGAAAAGGGCATGGCTTTTGAAATATTGTACCTCCCTGAAGAAGTGACCTGTTGTCAGGTAGTGTTATTATATTGAAGTTTACTATATTAGAAATATTCATTTTTTTAAAAAGATGAAATATATGACTGACCTTCCCATTCATGATGCTTCTGAAACTTCCTACCGTGACTGAAGCAAATGCCAATAACATTTGCAAGGACAGTGGTGCTGCCAGTGATACTCCCAAACACCCAATCACTCCACCATACAACCCGGTACGGTCTGGCTACTGGACAAATGCCCAAATACCAGAAAAGGCAATCCGACACTGCTTATACAACATGGTGAGAAAACATAAAATTGCAGACATACATATTCACTAATCATAATATAGACATTTATTATGTTACACATGAACATTTCTGTATTCTTTTATGAACAGTGGGAGTTGCTTTAGTGGAATTAGGTAGTGGTCAGGGTACGGTCTTCATTTTGTCAATGGAGGCTTTTTGCAGAGTATATGAAAAATGAGGAGAATTCATAAGGCCCTTCTGAGAAAATGAAGTGGAAAAGATTTTGGTTGGTTGTTTTTTACCTTATTTACAAGTGTTGTCTCATAAACAAGGAACCAAGGCCCAAAAGGCATATGCCAACTGTTCAAGCTGTGCCCTAAGTCAATGGTATAGAAAAAAACACCACCCACATTCTGATTTAGCCACTGAATATGATATTCAAAAGACAGCATCAATTTGAACTGTCTTTTACATCTCAGATTCCAGCAGTTTGAAAAACTAAAATTCTTTGAGATATTAGTTTGGTCATTCATTTAAAAAAAACATTAATGTTCCAAACCTTCTCTTTTGTCCTTAAGCCTCCCACAGAAACTTCCCTCTCCACCCTCTCAGCTGAGGAAATCAGGGTTGTTTGCCACAAGCTCCCTCTTCTCTTTTCCTTCTTGTAACACAACTGTTCTTCCTCATCTAACGCTATCTTTTCTCTTTAATTCTAGTCTCTGTTGCAGAGGTAGACCTTTAGTCAAAACTAGCCTAGGTGCATACAGCACCCTTGATTCCATCCTCTTCTATCTTTTCCAGTAGACTGTCCTGACTATCATCCCAGTCTTTCATCTCTCTTCTATGAGGCAGCAAGGTGGTTCAATAGAGAGAGCTCTGGGCCTGGAGTCAGGAAGACCTAAATTCAAATCTGACCTCTGACACTAACTACATGACTCTGAGCAAGTCATTTAACCACTTGCCTCAGTTTCCTCACCAGTAAAATAGGGAAATACTAGCATCTACCTCCCAGGGTTGTTGTGAGGAACAAATATGTAAAAAGTGCTTAGCACAGTGCCTGGCATGCAGTAGGCACTACAGAAATGCATATTCCTTCCTACTTGTTCCATCCCTGCTGCCTACAAACATGACTGAGTTTTCCCCATCCTTAATCCTCAACTTTACCTCCATATTAGACTCTAGCATCCCTTCTAAGTACTTCTTACTTTCTTAGCTAAACTCCTTGAAAGACCCATCTATACTTGGTGCTTCTACTTCCCCCATCTCATTTTCTTCTATTTTGGGAAGGGGGAGTTTTTTTGATTTTCAATGATTCAGCGACCCTCTTTTTGCCATCATTATTGCTAAATCCCCCTCCCCAATTAAAAACTGCGGAAAAGAAAGAAAAAAAAACCCTGACAACAAATAAGCATTGTCATTCAAAATGAATCTACATGGTAGCCATATCCCAAAACGTCTGTCTCTTTCTGCACCTTGTATCTGCTATTTCTCTGTTATTTCTCATAGGTCCTCTGGAGATATGGTTGGTCACTGCATTATTTAGAGTTCTTAAGTCTTTCAAAGTTGTTTTCCTTTGGAGCATTGTTGTTACTATATAAATTGTTCTCCAGATTCTCACTTCACTCAGCATCTGATCATACAACTCAGGATCCACTGAAATCGTCTCTTTCATCATTTCTTATGGCACAATAATATTCCATTCCATTCATAAGCCACAATTTGTTCAGCCATTCTCCAGTTGTCTAAGAGGCCATCTAAGACACCCCCTTAAATTCTAGTTCTATGCTTTTCTTTTTTTCCTCTTTTAATCCTATCTTTGGGATCTGGATGTTTGTTTTGCTCCTGACTATTCCTTCGCAGTGTTACCTTCTCTCTTAACTCTTTGGGAGGATTGTGGACCTCTAAATTCCTGTTTCCATGTTGAATTTAAGTATTTCTACTCCAAACTCTGTGTGTGTGTGCGTGTGTGTGTGCGTGCGTGTGCGCGCACGCATGTGTGTGTACATGTGTTCAACCCTCCTTTCTCCATTTCAGATAAGAATGTGGTTCATTTGATGCTTATTCCCCCCCTTCCTCAATGTTTGTATATTCTTCTTATATATCTCAATTGTGAGAAATAGCTAATTCTACCACATCTTCATCATTTTTACACTAATATATTCCTCCTTTTACCTTCCCTTCTCTTTCTCCCCTTCAAGCCCTTAGAACAGAAACAATATACCTTAAGGGCCTTTGTTTTGTTTATTTAACTTTCTCAGTACTCTTTGAAGACATTAAAGTTCTGAAGGAACACTTGTTTCTTCGCCCCCATTCCAATGTTAGCACTACATCATCATACAGTTCTGGCCGGCCAGAATTTACCTTTCTTGTGCATGTATTTTAAAGTTCCTACTTGGCTCTGGTCTTTTAATCAGGAATGTTTTAAAAGGCCTCTATTCTAGAGGTGTCAAACATGCAGCCCAGGAGCCCTACACAGCTCACAATACTCCTGAGTATGGCTTGAACCAGATTAAAGTATAATTGGAAAATATTTAACAATATAAGTAAAAATACAATAAACATAGATAATACTATACTTTAGCATTAAAATTTAAAGCTAGGTCAATATGTGGCCCACAGCATAAATAAGTGGCTCACATTTCTATTAGAGTTTGACGCCACTACTCTATTCCATTAAAGATACATTTTCTTCCATAGGATAAATACTCAGCTTTACAAGGTAAGTTACTCTTGGTTGTAGGTTTATCTCTTCTGCTTTTTGCAATGATGTATTCCAAGATCCCTGGTTTAGTAGAAAATGCCAAATCTTATATGATCCTATCTGTATTTCTCTGGTACTTGAACTCGCTTTTTTCTGGATGCTTGCAGTAATTTTTCTTTGAGGTGGCAACTCTGGCTTTTGGCTATTCGGCATTCCTGGGACTTTTCCTTTTTGGGTTCCTTTCAGGATGTGATTAGCAGATCTTTTCTATTTTTCCTTTGCCATCTGATTCTAATAGATCTGAGAAAGTTTCATTTGTAATTTCTTGAAATATGGTGTCCAGATCTTTTTTTTTAAAATCATGGCTTTCAGAAAGTTCAGTGATTTTCAAGTGATCTATCTTTGACCTGTTTTCTGGGTCAATTATTTTTTTATATCAGATATCTTACATTTCTTCATTTTAAATTTTGTTGTGATCTCATAGAGTCATTGATTTCTGCTTGGTCTGTTTAGATTTTCAGGGAATCCATTAACTGGGGAAGGTTTACCACTTTTTCTTCTAAGCTATTTATTCTCCTTCCAATTCTTTCCTCCAGAGCTTTTATTTAATTTCTTACCGCTTGTTTCGTTTCTTTTAGGTATTCATATAGTCCTTGCAAGAAATCCACCTCTCAGGGAGAAACCTTCTTTTATCGATAGATATTGGCACCTACTTTCAATTTAGTCTTATAGAGTTGCCTGGGACACTGATAGATTAAGTGATCCACCCAGGGTCTCACAGCTAATATATGTTAGAAGTAGAACTTGAACCCAGGTTTTCTTGACTCTACAACTTTCTCTCTGTCCACTGAATATGTACATTTTTACATTTACATTTATTAAATACATTACATGGAAAAGACTAATGTCTATTATTTTTCTGATTATATGTATATAATATATATTATATATATAATATATATTATATATATATATATAAAAGCATACAACTGGATAGAAGTATGTGCTCAAGAAAACTTATGTTGAAATCATGTTTTTTTAATATGACTATTTCTATCTTTCCTGTCTTATTTCCTAAATAAGACCTTGAGGCAATAGACAATTCCCCTTACCTTCACGTGGTTGGATATCTTTTTCATCAGGGGAATAACCAATGGCTGCAAGTCCCAGACGGTTCATCCAGCTGATAAAATAATGAGCAAAATACAATTGTCACTAGACATACTTTAAGATACAAAATTATGGAGAAAATCCTGGCAGATTTAGTGAATAGCAAATAGTCCTACAGACCCCTTAACAGAACAATACTTTTCTCATTGGGATAAGAATTGAGATGATATAGGGTAATGGTACAAGCCATGATTAAAGCAAATATATCCCAGTTTGATGCCAGCATAAATTATTTAAGAACCTTTCTTAATCATTCGATCAAAGAAAGTTTCAATCTAGCAAGTCATTGCTGATGGAGTATTTCCTATGGTTTTTATGCTATTCCAATTTAAAAGGCTAAATTCCAATCTTCTTTGATTATGATGGTATTCAAGCTCAAAAGAATTATCCTGATTATATCAAGAATTAAAGATTTCAGTAATCATCATTTTAATGTAAGTAAGCTAGGATTTTTAAGTTATGATAAACAATACCCAGTACACAGATAATACCTCAGCAATCTCCATTTTGTAATGGGTAATTTAGAATTCATGTACACACACACACACACACACACACATCAATACTTTTTCAAAGCCTCCTTTCATTAAGCAATGGTCTTTCTATACATACACAGGACTTCTCCCCAAATTAGCTCACTTTTCCCATTTCTGAAAATGCTATCAACAGAACAAAAGTTCTAATTTGGGCACATACTTTTCCATTCAAATACAATTTTCATTTTTATAAATTATTTAACTGAAATACTTCTTTTATAATCTTCCCATTGCACCCAAAACAGGGCTTTACAAATAACAGACAGTTGCTAAGCACTTGACTTTCTGAATATCAGACACTAGACTGGACTTTTTTTTTAAAGGAACTTATTTAAAACCAGAGTATTTTAAAACTGGAAGGGACTAGCTTATTTAGGTCATTTTGGAGAAAACACAAAGGGCAAATGGTGAATAGTTAAGTTAGAGCCCATGTTATAAGAATGGAGATCATTTAGTAAAAGTTACAAACCTAAATTCATATCATTAAAAATAAATTGAAGATTAGGACTAGTCTTCACATTTTTTTGATACTTTAAGATTCTTTCCTATTGGTATATTTTCATTACAGAGGCTATAAAAGGTAAAATGGCATTGGCATAATAGCCCATTAACAGCCATTTCAAAGATTTTTGTCTGAAAAATTGTCTTTAGTTCAGGCAAAACAAGCAGTTAGGAATAGAGGTGGCAGAGAAGAACAGAGCTGGCTCTTTCTGATGCTTTAGTACCACAGGAAATACTCCACCAGCAATGACTTGCTGGTACTGCCTGCAACTATAGTTGTTTATATTCCAGTCAGAAATGCTCATTGTAATACATTGGGGTTTTGAAGAGAGGGTTTTACAAATAATTTTTACCTGCTTACCAAAAGAATCTAATAAGTAATAGTTAGATTACTAGAAAATTGGATAATTTTGTAAGGTCATATTAGTCAAAAAATTCTGACAATGCCACTATTGAAGACATATAAATCCACTTGCACGGTACCTTCTTTAAAAGACAGCATGGCACACGCCCCTTCCAATAAAATCAAAACTCCTCATGTGGAAAGGTTCTGGCCCTGTGTTCACTGTAAATATTACATATACTCTATTGTTTACACTTTGGCCTTCTGTTAAGTTGGTGTTCTACAGAAATCTGGGTAGGTTTTTCATATGTATTTTACAGATTATAGCATTTACGAAAGTCTCTTGGCACCACAAACAAAACTACCACAAAATACATTACAAAAACAAAACAAAACAAAACAAACCCAAACAACTTCTATTTGCCAAAGTAGGATTTTTTTTTAAATGGACAGATGGAAAACTGAAAACATTTTCAAACAGATGCCACTGCATCTGATCTCAACAGAAATATCTTGAATCCTATCATTTTTTTATATTGTAAATGAACTTGGTGGGTCTTTTGACATTCAATTTAGAACTAATTCATTTTAGTTCTTAAAAACTACATCCCCCAAATATACATTAACAAGTAGTCCATCCAGCATATGAAGACAGTCCAATCATTAGTCTTTATCAAAAGATCTGTCCTTGAGGACAATTGCTACAATCACAATTAACAGTGAAGATCGGCAAATCATTTGCCCATATGTGAAGAATTTCTTTCTGGAACATTACATTGGTCAGAGTGGAATATGGCTTTCAACTCTGATTGACTCTCTCACATTCCCACATCTACAAAAATCCCAAACCAGAAAACCTTCAGAACAGTTTGACCCATCATGCTTGATCACAGATATAAAGAGAATTTGGCAATAAATTTTTTAAGACTTTAAGGAATGCCTCGAGATCTGGTCATATTTAGAATTTCTAGGTCTAAAATTTTGCAACATCATAATTATTTATCTAATATGCCAATTTATCCAAATCAAGAAGGAAAGATAACTTTTTCTTATTGGATTTGTATAGTCTTTAAAAAGGGAAGGGCATGGATCCATGCATACTACAACAAGGTGCTGAAATGTATAAGTCTGAAAATAGCTCTCCCATCTCGTGTTCTCTGCGACCACAGAAAAGCACAGCTTGTATACTTCTGAGTGACTGAGAGATATATGCTACTGTGAGGGGTATTGACAGAAAAAATTCTCCTTTGAAATGCTACAGTAATTGCTATGGTTACATGTGAAAGCAACGTGTGCTGACTCTATAGGAAGCATAGAGAACCACTTATATCAGAAAATTTCAGAGATACTGCAAGGCTCCACAGTGAACTTTTGGAAGTCCTTCTTTCCTCCTTCTAGACTTTTGATATGGCCAGATACCATGATATCTAGGGACAGCAACAAGATCAGTAGTTTCTGTAGAAAAGGGATACAGAGGTAGGTTCTCCTAGGGAGAAAAGGGAACAGGTTCCTAGGATGGAGTGACTTAGATGAGTACCAAAGGACAAACTTGCAGAATGGTGTTGAAAGAGAAAATAAATCATTGATCACGAAATGGTGGATGAGCCTAATAGAGCCCATAGAGATTTCTTTCTATCTCTACATCATTGATTTAAAGTCCGATTTTGAAAGTGATCAGAATTTCGTAACTACTTTTATGGGTTTAAAAATATCTCAATGGATCTAAAAGAAATTTATGAGTTAAATTGTTTTTGAGTGGGCAGCCACGGACGGTCAAATGATTAACAGATTTTCTTCCTATCAGCATACTTCTATAATGACAAAGTGCACACTAAAAATTAGTTTGTTTAATAGCTATCACTGACATCATGTTATATCACTTTGAGGTTTGCAAAGTGCTTTACAAATATTATCTCGACTTTATCCTCACAGCAACGCTGGGAGGTTTCCCAACAGACAGGTATCTAAAACCTAGCAGGACGTTATTAATTGTATGATCTATGTAGGAAGATAAGGCTGCCAAGCTATATAGTTATGGCCAAAAGCTTTTCTTTAGATACTGGAATTTATAGACCAAGTGACTTATTGCACTTCTTTGCTCAGATGCATGTACACTTGACCACTGAATGCCACCTTACATTTAATAATACACTCTTTACTAATTATCTAGATTTACTAATTATCTAGAATCCTTCCTGCTACTCTCCCTTTATAAAAGACACTCTAAGTATCCCTTTATAAAAACACTATAAGCGTTTGGATAAATGCGTTTTCTCCACAGATGTTATCTAAAAGATAATAAATGTTATCTAAAAAGTGACTGACATGATTAATAGGCAATCTTTTTGGTAGTACCACACATTAAATGACAACAATATCAGTGGTACACAGAGTCCCAAAAGAAAGAGGGATTCCCTCTACATGATCAGGTCCTTCAGATGCTGTTGTTTGCAGATGACTTTATGCTGACTATATTAAATTCAGGACCAATGCTAAGTCTCTTAAAACCAAACCACTCCAAAGAATTTGGCCCAATCCATACAGGAAAAACCAAGTGGATGCAAAATGCATATTGTATAGACTCTGACATTAATTTGGGTGGACAGTCCCTAGGAATTAGTCCAGCAGGAGGTACTTTTTAGGCAGATGCTGATAGAGATAAAAAACCAAGCCCAGAATTGATCAGGGAGAAAAGAGCAAGCTAGTTTACCTTTAGGAAAATGTTCAATGCTTTTAATGAGCCTAAGCTTCTCCCTGAAACAAAGGCCCATTTAAAAAAGAACAATATTCTTCCAA
Organism: Trichosurus vulpecula; assembly: GCF_011100635.1. Taxonomy (NCBI): domain Eukaryota; kingdom Metazoa; phylum Chordata; class Mammalia; order Diprotodontia; family Phalangeridae; genus Trichosurus; species Trichosurus vulpecula. Next base: position 20,289,426 of record NC_050582.1, read on the forward strand.
TGACGCTATATTTCTTTCCACATGTACAATCCATGGTCTCTGAAGGATTAAAATTGCTGCCTACCTAAAGGGAAATGAATAGGTGCATGGTGGGTGTGAGTAGGTGACAACATATCACCAACAAAGAACTGAACAAAGGAAGTGGCATAAAGAATGTCATTGGATTAATGTATGCCCAGAAAAGGAAGTGGGCCAGTCATATGATGAAAGCAAAAGGCTAACCCACAGACAGCCTTTGTGGGTAGATATGCCGCTGAGAATTTCTAGGATGACAAGTTACAGAGTATATGAGGGTTGTGATCCATCAAGCAATACACAAGCATTTCTTATATGCCTACTATGTACCACTATGTGCTACTATAATCCACATTGTTAGAGCGAGTACCACTGTTAATGAGATCAGAGATCCAATGAAACATTATAGCTAGTGAGCCAGAAACATTTTTTTTTGAGATTTTCTTACTATAACTGTTCATTTCATGAGTCAAAAAAATCCATTCAATTTTATTCCTGAACTCAAAGAATTTCTAACAGTAAATTTTGATTCAATCATGGTTAAATACTTTGCTAATAGAGCTACATATTGTATCCTTGGAATAATGCCTTTCTTTAAAAATCGTCTTTATTGTCTTCCCATGGACCCTCAGGGTTATGGGAGTTTCCTACAGAAGTACTGAAATAAAAATCTTACAAATGTAAGAGTACCTATTACAATAGAAATTCCACAAAAGTAGGTCTGCATGAAAACTTGCGGTCCCTTCCAGCTCGAAGTCTATGATGCTATTCCTCATCGTCTGAGTGGTCATAATCAGAAGCTCAAGAATAGCCAAAATCCTCAAGTTTTCTTCTAGAGCTTAGTATGTAAGGTGAATTAAACTCGAGGTAACCTTGCCTTTACTTCCTGTTCAGACATGTATCAGTGTTATCTACACAGTATGAAGTAGAGGAGAGTGTCTGCACTTATTTGGTTAATTTGGAAAATGTACATATAGCAATAATTAAATAAAAACATTCGGTTTGGAGATTTCAGAATATTTAGAAGAATAATTCAAGACCCTTAGTTGTTTTTTAAGCCCCCTGAGAAGAACATTTGGCCATAGTTGGTAAGATCATAAGCATATAATCATTTTCTCTGTATTCAGGCGTTCCTCCATCCAATTTCATTTCAGGGATTCTAATAACTCTGAAGTAAATGCTTCCCCCCTCTTTTTTTAAGAAGAGAGGTAGTGTGATATAACGTACAGAGAACCAGCTAGGAATCAAGAAGATTTGAGTTCAGCTTCAAAATGTGACATAAATACTACTACCCAGCCCTGGGCAAGTCAAAGCGATTAATCTCTCCATGCCTTGGGCAACTCTGTATGATTGGAAGTTGTACAGTAGATGCTGATCTGCACTGGCAGAGGAGCTGTTCTCCTTGGGAGGTCCTCATACCAACGAAATCTAAGGTCTGGACTAAGATACCACCAACACAAATCTGTTTCTGACTGCTTCCAAAAGATTTTTTTAAAAAATGTTAAACACTTAAGTCTAAAGTCTAAGAGACCAATGAACTTTTAAAGAATCATTTAAATTCTACCACTTAAAGAGATTTTAAGAATGAAATACTGACCTATGGAACAGTGCATTTTGAATTAATGCATGGAAACTCTTCCGCTTGCTTATGATAGAATAAGGCTAATAATATGAAGGTTTCAGTTCAGCTACTGCCTAAATTATTCAAGATCATATTTTAAAATCACCCAAAACAATTCAATTAACAAACATTTCTTAAGTACTCACATTTTTGTCCAAGGCCCTGAGCTAGGCACTTGGTTGGAATGGGAGTAGAGAAGAAATATAAAAGACTCCTCGTGGTTTCATAAAGAAGAACATACAATGCCGGAGACAGAAGGAATGGGAGACCATCTAGTCTAGCACACTGATTTTAAAGATGAGAAACTGGGGCCTAAAGACATGTAGTGCCTAGCCAGAGGTCCCACAAACTAACCAGGACCATAGCCAGGTCTAGAACCCAAAGTTCTCAGTATCACTCTTGTTCTATAAGCTCATGTTGCCTCAAAAATACAGATTAAAAATGGTTTGTCTGAAGGTGAGGACAACCTACTCATGCCATATCAGTGATATGATGATGAGAACGTGTAACTACACTATACTGAATGTTCTATTTACTCAGAAGGGCAGCTTGTGAAACAAAACAGGGAGGTCATTCCAAAAATAAGCTTTATGTAGTTAGAACATCAACAACGAATCTACACCAGGAACACAAGGACAAGTAATTCAAGTTAGAATCACTCATCCAATCCCCCAAAAGTTAGCTTACAGAATCCAAATCTCAGAGTTAGAAGACACCTCAGAGAGCATCTGGTCCAACACACACACACACACACACACACACACACACACACCTCTGAACACAAATCTCCTCTATAATACACAATGGTGGTGGTGGTCATCCAGCTTTGTATTCTAGCCCTCCAGCAAGTAGGAACCCTCAAAGGTCGTGAGGCAACCTATTTAAATTTTGGACAGCTTGAATTGTTGGGAAGCTTTTCCTTAATAGCAAGCCTGCATTTCCCAATGACATTTTAATTTGCAGCCTGCATGTGGCAGAGGGTGGTGAGTTTGACATTTCTGCTCTAGCCCAAATCTCTCCACCTTGTCCCAAAGAATGAGAGTTTATTAAATGTTTTATTAACAGATAGGTAAACTCTACCTAAAGCATCCCTCTGTGGAAATGTGTTGTCTTTTGCTTTTACATCACTTTTGGTTGAAGGAGAAGAAGATCACGGAAAGCTTCAGGGAAGAGGTAGCATTGGAAGTTCAGGTATGATATGAAGATATAGAAACGGTGAAAGCAGGTGATATTTCAAGCATAGGAAGGCACAGAGGAAGGAAATCATGAGAAGTATATGGGAAATGATGAGTAAACAGTTGGATTAGAGTTTATAGTATGTAAATGGGAGTAGGATGAGATAAGGGCAGCTAGGTGGCGCTGCAGTGCACAGAGTGCCAGGCCTGGAGTGAGGAAGACTCCTCTTCCTGAGTTCAAATCTGGCCACAGACACTTACTTACTAGCTGGGTGACCCTGGGCAAGTCACTTCACCCTGTTTGTCTCAGTTCCTCATCTGTAAAATCAGCTGAAGAAGGAAATGGCAAAGCACTCCAGTATCTTTGCCAAGAAAACCCAAATGGGGTCATGAGGAGTCAGACATGACTGAAAACAACTGGACAACGAAACAGATGATGTAAGGCATTGAGGTTAGGCATTGAGAAGCCACAAAGGACATGATATAGGCTTAATAAAATTTGAGGGGAAAGCACTGAGATATTTTTCACTAGACAGGCCCTGATGACAGTTCAAAGTGATTCTAACTTTCTTTTTTTCTGGCAAGATATACATGCTACTCTGAAGTTTTAGCTGGAAGGGCATATTGCTTTCTTCAGATACTGTTACTATCACACTTTCATTACAGATAATGAACTGTCAAGATTTTTAGGAATAAAAATGATACAAGCATCTTTTCAATAGGGTTTCCTATTAAAACTCATACTTAATTCCTCAAAAAGACAGCTCTATTTCATGGCCCAAGGCAAAGACTGTCAGGGCCAAGGTGGCTCCTTCACATTTAATACTAATCAGAGGCAGTTCTCAACTTTAGTCTTTGGCTTAAAAATACAGAGGATGTAACAGATTAATTTCTATGACCTTTTCTCACTTTCCATCACCATGCCCATCATCAGCAGGGCTAAGAGGAAGTCTTTCATTACTGAACTAGAGCAGAGATCACTAGGGCATTCTCTAAGTTTATGCGCCTCATTCCTCATCCTGCTCCATGACCGAAGAGGTGGCACCAACATGAAGAGCTCTCTTTATACATAATCCCATGATGAACACAAATTCCCTTGCCATTTAAAGGGTCTGAGGCATCTAAAGGAATGTATGTGGGGTTGTATAGCTCAGAGCCCTTTGTTTTAGGGCATGCTTACCACCTGAAGCCTGCAGCCTGGGATCTGAAAAAGCAAGAACCTTGAAAGAATACTAAAAGACATGGGGCAGCTGGGCAGCACAGTGGATAGAGCACTGGCTCTGGAGTTAGGAGGACCTGAATGCAAATCTGGCCTCAGACACTTAGTAGCTGTATGACCCTGGGCAAGTCATTTAACCCGTTACCTCCAAAAAAAAGAATACCAAAAGACTTTACAAACATGGTGTACTGATGATCCTGAAGGTGCTTTTAGTCTACAGTAATGAACAATGATTAATACCTGCAATGTGCATTCTGCCATAGACAGAAAATCGGTTTGTTGTTTATTTCCGTTCTCTTGCTGCCAGTGAACAGATAGTTCAGATAAAGTGAAACAACTCCAACTTTTGATCCATTCTGCATGGCAAAATGTTCCAGAAATGTTCCATGTTGACCTGGAACATCAGGTTCATCATATGCTGGAGTAGGTTGGGGAGCTATACTCTTTTAAATTATAAGTTGTAAGTCAAACTCCTCTATCATGTCTGAAATTTATTATATAAAGTCCTGAATATCTGATTTTTTTCTTGCAATCACTAATATGATGACTATACTTACAGGATAACAGGATTTTAGAGCTAGAAATTAGGAAACTAAGGTTAACAATAATTGACTTTATATAGAGCTTTGAGATTTGCAAAGTGCTTTTCATATGTTATCTCACTGGATGCTCTACAACAACCCTTTGAGCATTACAGGTATTATGATACCCATTTTGCATATGAGGAAACTGAGGCTGAGAGAGACTAAATGACTTGCCCAAATAGCAGAGCTTTGAATCAAACATAGATCTTTTGACTCCTCATTCCATAACCTTCCACAACTCAAATTCTTCCTCTTTCTACTTGCGGAAGTTCAGAATTGCCATGCTGGCTGGGGACAAGATCAAGAATGGATATTATGAAGAACATCAAAATAATTTATTTCCTCCTATGTTGAAGGAATGGGTAGCAGTGGGGGCTGGTAGAAGAAAGGGAATAATATTGCTTAGATTACTTGTCCTTAGTCATAGTCACATTAGTAGTTAACAAATGGTCAGGCAGATTTGAATCTGGTTCTTTCACTTCTCAAGCCCTTTGACCACACCATGTGGTCCCTTCATGAACCACACCCTGCCTTTTCAAGGTCCCTTCCAGCATTAAATCTATTCACATAGGACATTTTTCAGCTATCTACATCTTTCCAAGGCTTTCTGAATCTATGCTTTAGCACTCACTCTTCCAGAGGCCAAAAGCCAAAGAGCAAATCTGAATAGGCTACAAAGTAATTCACAAGGTAAACATTTAGCAAAATAATTGCCATCATGTCAGCATGGGGGCAACTTGTAGGCTGCAGGTGGTAAGCATGTCCTTGTTGTTAAAGTGTTTCTCTGCCTCTGCTGTGGACGCACTGTGATTATTTTTAGCTCTAACTGAAAACTAAGAGTGGCATGATACAGGAAGCCATGTCAAAGAAAAAGCAAAGCTGAGAAATCCCCAGGGCTTTCTGGCCTGTCATTGACTTCTGACAGAGTTGCAACTTTTCAAGGAGAATTCATCCATGTATTCAGTAACCAATTATTAAGTATCTACTATATGCAAAACAACATGCTAGATACTGGGAGAGGACACACAAATAGCAATAAGAATAACAGCTATCCTTTACATGTAGAGCTTTTAGTTTTGTATAGTGCTTTACACATATTATCTCAAGATAATTACAATGCATCTGTGAGAAGAGCGGGCACATTATTTTTCCTGTTTACTTTTTAATGTTTCTCTTAATTCCTGTTTTTGAACTTCAAAGTTTTCTACAAAGCTCTGGTCTTTTTTATCAGGAATGGTTGGAAGTCCTTACTTTCCTTAAAAGCCTATTTTTCCCTGTTGGATTATATTTAATTTTCCTGTCTAAGTCATTCTTGACTAACCCTACATCCTTTGTTTTCTGGAATATTGTATTCCAAACTCTGCTCCTTTATAGTGGTGGCTATTAAAATGTGTGTGATTCCAACTATGACTCCTCAGTACCTGAATTCTTTCTTTCTGGCTGCTTGTGTTATTTTTGCGTTGACCTGGAAACTCTGGATTTTGGCCATAACACTCTTGGGAATTTTTACTTTGGGGTTTCTTTCAGGAGGTGACTGGTGGATTTTTTCTACTTCCACTTTACCTTCCTGTTCTAAGAGGTCTGGGCAGTTTTCGTTTGATTTCTTGACTTTTTTTGGTCATGGCTTTCATATAGTCCAGTTATTCTTAATTTTTCCTCCTTGGTCTATTTTCCAGGGCAATAGTTTCTGCTATGAGATACTTTACCTTTTCTTCTAATTCTTCAGCTTTTGACTTTGTTTTAATATTTCTTGTTGCCTTATGAAGTCATTGACTTGTATTGATTTGATTCATTCTAATTTTCAGGGATATTGTTGCTTTAGCAAGGTTTTGCACCTCTTGTGCCAAGTTGTTAATTCCCTCTCTAATTATTTCTTTGACAGCTTTCATTTCTTTTCACTTTTTTCCTCTAACATTCTAATTTCATTTATAAGAACATTTTTAACTCCTAAAGAAACCTCCTGCTTCATCTCTTCTAGGAATTCTAGTTGAATCTGTTCCCAGGCTGTGTTCTTCTTTGAGGCTTTGCTTGTAGATGTTTTGGAGTCTTTCTCTTTGGTTTGCTTGAGTATCCCTGTCACCATAATAGCTTTTTATAGTGGCATTCTTTTTCTGTTTGCTCATTCTTCCAGCCTACTTCTTGACTTTAGATTTCACGTTAGGTTTGCACACTTCTAGAGGGAAGGTCCAGGGTGGGTCTTACTGCTACTTTCTTGGAAGTATTGAGTATTGGGTTATTTCCATATCTCAGGGACAGTCAGGGGAACCTGTAAGCTTTCAGTGCTCTCAAAGGGGTTTGATGGGTAAAGGCTGATTGCTGCTTCCCTCTGATTTGGTCTGAGCTCCATAAGTTCCTGACCTGGGTTTGAGTCTGAGTAAGAGTAGAATGCTGGTGAACTCTTTCTCTATCAGCCATCTGGATAGCTCTGCTGGTTCAAAATGACAGAACTGCAGGCTTCCCCTTCATTTGAGATTCCTCCCCTAGTTATTCTTCTAAAGGCATCTGACTGAGCTAGAAATTCGAACTGAAACCCTGCTCCACTCCTGGGGTCTGAGCCACAGAGCTGCTGCTTGCTTTTCAACTAGCTTCTTCTCAATATAGTGTCTTCTGGAGTTTATCGAGTAGGAAGGTAACATAGTTAGATCCGTGCTTTAGTAACATCGCTTTGCTAGCAGAGAGGAGGTTGGACTAGAGTGGGGAGAGACTAGAGGCAGGCAAACCCACCTGCAGGCCATGGCAATAGTCCAGACGTGAGTTGATGAGGGCCTGCACTAGAGGGGTGACAGGGTCAGAGGAAAGAAGGGGGCATATTTGAGAGATGTTGCAAATGAAATTGATAGACTTTGGTAATAGATTGGATGGGTGTAAGAAAGAGGGAGGAGTTGAAGCTCAGATCGTAGATTCTGAGCCTGGATTAGGATATGAGAGGATAGTGATGTCCTCAATAGTAACAAGGAGATTAGGGAGAGGGTAAGGTTTTGATGAAATAAAATGAGTTCAGCTTTGGATACGCTGAAGTTTAAGATGTCTACAGAATATCCAATTCAAGATATCCAGTAGGAAGTTGGAGGTACGAGACCGAATGTCAGTAGGGAGGTTAGGACTGGATAAGAAGATCTGAGAACCAGCAGCATAGAGATGATAATTAAATCACCAAGTGAAATAATATAGAGGGAGAAGAGAAGAGGGCCCAGGACAGATCCCCAAGATACATGTATTGTTAGCAGGTGTGACCTGGATGAAGAGTCAGCAAAGGCAAGTAAGGAAAGGTCAAACAGGCTGGAGGAGAATCAGCAGAGAGTAGTGCTCAGAAAACCTAGGGAAAAGAGACTATGAAGGGGAATAATGATGGACAGTGTCAAAGATAAGCGAGCAGTCAAGAAGGATGAGGATTGAGAAAAGGCCATTAGATTTGGCAGTGAAGAGATTATTAGTAATTTCAGAGATAATAGTCTGATCTCTCCTTTGTAGTATTCATTTCACCCCGTTTTAGGGCGAAAAAAGTTTAAACAATTTTTTCAAGTAGTTGACTATAGAAGTGTATCTTCAAGTGGTATATAGAAGTCAGTGAATTTTCCATATAGAAGGACATTAATATCATAAAAACAAAAAAACCTCACAGCTTTCACTGAACTTAAAATAATTCTAATTGTTCAAAATTCAGGGATCTTCTTGAGATAATCTATGTACTATTTATTAAGAAATGATCCGTCAAGCCACATTACTCTGGAGAGTATGATATACCTCACTTACATAAAGGAATGGATAATTTTAATATACCCCAAGCATGAGGCAGTCATCTGGTTAAGTACACTAGTTGAGGCCAGAGAAAAATCTAGGAAGAAAATTGTTTTTTTCACTTGGGGAGTGAGGTCTTATTCTCCAAAGACAGAATTTGGTCTTCTAACAACTGTACTACGTGAAACCATCTCTAAAAGTGTAGGTATGATGAGAAAGAAAATCAGTCCTTTTTATTTTTTTTGGAGGGGGGAAGGCAAGGCGATTGGGGTTAAGTGACTTGCCCAAGGTCACACAGCTAGTAAGTGTGTCAAGTATCTGAGGCCAAATTTGAACTCAGGTCCTCCTGACTCCAGGGCCGGCACTCTACTCACTGAGCCACCTAACCACCTCAATCAGTTGTTTTTAGCAGTGCTCTTAGATACTTTTCTGAAACTATGAAGGTCAAAGAATCCAGGAGGAAGGACAAGAAAGGAAGGGAATAAGTATTTCTATAGCAATTACTGTATGTCAGGCCCTATGCTAAGCACTTTACAGATACTGCCTCATTTGATCCTCTTCTAAATACTTTTGGGGTGCAAGTCTGCTTAGTTTTAATTCAGATGGCCTTCTGGGTCCGGGAGAGGGACCAGGGCAAGAGAATAAGGAGAGCTCGGCCCAGTTTCATTCTGACTGCTGAAAACACAATTGCAAGCACATGTCCTACTGATAGGGAGTCAGCTGGGAAATCTTTATATAAAAAGGACAGTATATCGTTCATGTGAGCCAGGGAGCAAAATGAAGAATGTGAAGAGGTTGTTTTATGAGGAAGAAGCGTAAAGGGGGTAAGTACTAAGGTATGTATGGCTGGGAAAAGTCTCTTTTATTTACACATTTAAGAAGAAGGGCCATTGCCAATCAAATGGTGGTTTAAAGAGCTTTATGCTGGCCAGATAGTAGCTATTATTAGCGAGCTGAGGTGAAATGAATAATAGGAGGGGGAAGTGACTGAACTCTTCTTTTCTCTCCACATCTAAGAGGGTGCAGTGCTAGTTTAGTAGAGATAAAATTGACCTTAAACATAAAATTGAATGACAACATAATGCAAGGCAATGTCTAAGTCTCTGACTGTTTTGCCTTGGTGCTCTTACATACTTAGCTTTGCTTTAATGGGATCTGTGCTGTAACACAAACTAAATATATTGTTGGGATTTGCCTACATGTAACCTTTTCCCATTTGTGTCCTGGGTTAAAATGATTTCACGGCTTTAGAGATGGCTTCTGAAGGACTGCAGAAAACATTTAGCATGATGTAATTTTTCAATTAACATGGCATGTGCAAAATTATGAATACCATGAGGAGGTGCCCTGGCTGCTTTACTTTGGTTGTATAATTTGGCTGTTTTCCCAGGCTCTCTTCAATTTCAGGACTTCCATGATTTTGCAGTATTGCTCATCCCTCCACTCCCCCCTAATCTGAGTCTAAGAACACATTTTCACAGAGTGAGGGCTCGGGAAAGAAGTGTTCAGTTGCTGTCAGGCAATTACGAGGCCAAGAGTCTTATGTGGGAGGAAAAGTCCATTACCTGCTTGCAGGCTGACATCTCCCAGTGGCATATCACTGAGGAAAATTCAACTCTGGTCTTTCCACTTATAGCCTAGGCTTCTTTAATACCCATGAGGTGGGAGGCACCATACGGAGCACACAGACATACAGTACCAGAAAGTTATCATAAGTTAGACCCACATTCAAGAAGAGAGAAGAGAGAGACTGAAGGAAAAGAGAGAGATAGAAAGAAGAGAGAGACATAGAGGGAAGAAACAAAAATGAGAAGCAGAATGCCTTAGATTTTAAAGACACATTACCTTGCATCTTTTCCTTTTACCACAATAGGAAAAAAGGGAAAGGTTTGATTCATACAAAGTTAGGAGAGATGAGAACAGATGTAATGACTGATCCTTTTGCTTGGTTTCAGCCACTTTGGACCTCTCACTCACTCTGGCAAAGAAAATACCTGAGGGAAAATTCCCCAGCATTCTATAGTTCCATATTTAAAAGATGAATATATAGGAAGGAAAACCTGTGATATGCTGGTAGAAAGCTTGTGAGGGATATGAAAAATTTCCCATGTAGTTCAACAGAAAATAATAAGAAAGAAATATTTATCTAGTTTCAAGTCTTTTCCCATACCTTTCCTCCTTCTCTCAGACAAGTATGCAAAAGGTAAAGAAAGTTAAGGCCCTGGGGAAATGGGTAAGGGCTGGTAACCAAATGGAGAATAGCTTTGGTCTCAGTTGCCTTGAAGGGCTGAAAATTATGATTGCGTGAAGTACCCTCTTGCCCTATTCTGAAGAGGTGAGGGTACTGATTCAAGGGAGGAAGTCCTTTTGATTACTTCAGATCCTTCTGGTTAGCTGGGGGAGAGCGCTGGAGGAGAGTGGTCAAAAGAAGGAATTGATTAAATGATTATTAACCCCAAAGTGTATTCTATCACATTGTGATCTTTTTCCCTGTTCAAGTTGCCTTTCGTTAGAGAGATGTCTGAGGGCTTGGCAGAAGGGGGCGCTGTCATTGCTTGGATTTAGAATAATGTTAAATTAATAATAAATGTTTCTGGCAGACCTGCGTCAAAGACACAGAGTACAGTATTCATATTTTTTCTCCAACAGCTTCTTTTATGAGAGTTTTGCATCTTCTGGGTCATAAGAAAGAGCGATGCTTTGGTAGGGCCCTGGCTGCTGACAGGAATAGGTAGAGCTCACAGAGGAAGTGCCTTCTGGACCTAATGTCTTTCTTCTTCTTTCTCTTTTTGTCTCTGGGTTCAGTGACTGACATTTCTCCTATTACCTAAGTAACAACAGAACAGAGACCATCAAAATGAAGTACCGTCCTGCTGTTACTGAAGGATTTTCAGTGGTCAGATTTCTGCTCTTAGTGACATCTGTGCTTTTCTAGTTACAGATCAAATTTTTCATATTTCTCTTTCCTATAAGGTTTATTGGAATACGGATGTTCCTAATATTAGAGAAAGTCTGGGATCTCCTGGGAACATGTGGTGGTGCCCAGAAGGAAAGGTTGAGTCTATCAAACCCTGACAAAAGCTATATGTTAACTGTCAAAAAGTCACCCAGGGAACCTGGTAGACACTTTTTTTCTAACACAATATTATTGCTGCCTTTGACAGGGATCACAGGAAGAAGTAAGGTACTTACACAGTTCTGCACATGGCAAGCATGCATGCGTTGGGTCTGGATGGCTCACCTGCCTAGGGAATATGTACACGACTACTCCAATGTTAGACTTCATTTTTCTTACTGTTTTTTGCAGTCTCTTCCTTTTCAACATTTTTGTTTTAATAGTCAACTTGTGCCTTAGAAGGCCAGAATAATTTGTGTCCCACATGTTGATGGGGGGGGCACTTACAACTTTGTGTGCACAAAAAGGTGCATATCACAAATTAAAGGACTAATACTTGAGAGCACTGTCATTAACTATCAGATGTCAATGCTGGCCAGAGAGGCCTGGCTCAGAATAGAGCAAGTAAAGAACAATGAGTCAACTGGAATAATTTTATAGTTTTCCTAGAAAGATCAGTGTACCTACTGAGACAGCAATCCAATTAGCTCATTAGCTGGCTAATGTCAATGTTGAATGGTGCTAATTCATCTATTGGGGGGGGCAGAGAAGGAGAGGGAACAAACATTATTAAGCGCCTACTGTGTGCCCGGCACTGTGCTAGACACTTTAGAAATATTTTCTCATTTGATCCTCACAACAATTCTGGGAGGTAAGTGCTATTATTATCCTCATTTTTCAGCCGAGGAAACAGGCATACAGGTTAGGTGACTTGCCCAGAGTCACACAGCTAACCCTTTTTGGCAGCCATTAAATACATGCTTAATCAAGACAATTCAGAGAGTTTTCTTATTCACTTTCTAAATATTTCATTTGAGATTTGTAGACTCTAAACTTTTGGTTTTGTTTACACACAAAGTTAAACTTGACATAAGGAAAAACTTCCAAACAATTAGAGCTGTTCTCAAAAGAAATGGTCTCTACAATCAGTTGATTCTCTCACTGGAGGTCTTCAAACAAAAAATGGATGACCATTTTGGGGTATGCTGTAGAAGTAATTATTTTTCTGGAATTGGTCCCTTCTAGCACATTGTAATTCTCCATAGAAGCCTAATCATGCCATATGCTTCATATGTCAGAGTTGGGTTCCAGTAACTTTACTTCTGGAAGGAAAGATTTAAGGTTGCCATACAAATGAGGAGCAGGTAGAAATACAATCTCTCTTTCTAGTGTTCTGAGTGCCAGTTAATGAAAACATTTGGAAATTTCCTTCCCCTTCAGGTACCCAAGGGAACACACAGCAAGTCAAGAAAAAATGAGCAGTTTTAGAATGAGCGATATACTTAATTACAGTTAGAGGTAAAGAAGGGCTGGGTGATCAACATTTGACTGAAACAATGAAACTGTGTGCCATGGGGAGTGGAGTGGCAGCGAATGGGTCTTGAATTCTCTTTTGGCCTCTTTAGCAAACAGTTTGAATCTACAACAAGCTGGAGCAAATAAAACAAGTCAAGAAGGAAGCAATGCTTTGATGTCTCATTTCTGAGACCACATGGATGTTATTATTAACAGCATCATCAGGTTAATTAAGAATTCTCTTAGTGGCAACAGAGTTGGCATAGTTCTCATTTAAATGGACACTTCAAGATGTACACCTTACTAATGTCAGTTTAGTATGCTGTGTCTCGGAATCAGCAAGAGAACGTTTCACATCCAAAGGAATGAGTTGGGAAAAATGAGTTCTGCTGTTGCAGATGTCATTTAATTAAATTTATGGAGAGAAGTGTGGCATATTCAATAGATTCTCTCAAACATGGTAGGATAATTCAGTGTCAAGAATGTCAGGAAAAAGGAAGCCAGGCAATACTTAAAGAGAGTTGTAAGATTATTCTGATAAACTAAGTTTGCCAACTAAAAACATCTCCTTGTTTAAAACTTCTGCTTAGGCTGTCCATATGAAGAATTGCTTCAATGATTTTGATTCGATTGACTGGAGAGTTCAGTAAACAACCGGAGTGACCATTTTTTTTAGTTGAATTGACTAGCTGTTCGGTTTGGCTAAAATGACTGATTTGGTATCAGAAAAAAGACTGAAAAAAGAAATTGAATTAGATTGTAATTTTAAAGGTGATTCAATTCTTTGTGGTTTATGAGATTGACAAACTTCTGTATTAGTTTCATTTGGTCAGGAAAGACCAATTCTCATAGTTGGGCCCTTCTTTCTCTCTTTACAAGGCTGTCTCTAGAAGGCTTTCAAATGTTTTCACATCCTGGGCTTCCTTTTCTCCATGATTCAGGTAGTCTCTTTAATGTTCGAGTCATTCCCTGAGATAAACACTTTAATAATTTCAGATTACATCTTTTTTTGTCATTGTTACCATAATATCTGAAAAATGGAACATACAAAATTAATCCTAGCTGTTTCGCCAGTTTTTTTACAAGGACCTATACAAAACCCCATTTTCTGGGTTGATTTAGTCCAGAACCGCTGTTTGGATAAGCACAGTCATAGGTGAGAATAACTTAGAGTTTGTACCTGTGTTGTCCAACCACTTGGTTCTTTTTTTCCTGAGGAGAAAATTTAGTTGATTTTCCAGACTGAAACAAGAAGGTTAAATGACTTTGCTTAATAAATTCATCTATTCATATGCTTCAAATCCTTCCTAGCAGTCAGTACTCCAGCAATTATGTTTGCTACAGTTACTGAAATGAGAAGTAAATTCACTCACAGGATTAAGTCTAGGTACTTGCTCTGGCTGGATTACTGGGCATGATTCCGGTGATTTTGTTTCATGTGGTGTCTATCTAGATTTGTCAGCCAAATAAAAGAAGATATTTGCGACGTCTTAACAGTCAACAAGGTAACTGGGATAATTCATGATCTCTCTGGGTGTATCTTTTTTACACAGATAATAAGAAGTATTCTTTTAAACGATAACCCTGTCAACTCACTGGATATTTTCCTCCCATTTTCTCGCTTAAGCTTGTATTGTTTAAATTTCCTGGTGACGTTAATTAAAAGAGCATTTGTAAACATCAAAATCATAGTATTCCATTAAAAACCCACTACATATTATTTTAAAATATTGTCAGAGAAAAGTCATATACAATATAGAAAGGGATAAGCATCATATAAGAGTTTAATCTGGAGTCACGCTCAAGTTTCTTGCCAAGTCTGAGGCATACTACTATCTTATCCATCAATGTTTCGGGCTTCTTGTGTATTAAAGTGACGTGTGGTAAAAATGAGTACATTTTTTAGAAGAGGTGTTCTGTATTCATATTCAAACTCTGTTTAAATTGGAATTATTTTGCTCTTAAGATAATGAGTACATGTGTTCTACTAATCCCTTTCTTTTGAATGTTAATACATCCTAACTGCAGAATTGGACATGTTGATACTTAGGATAAATTGTTTTCTCAAAGAAAAATAACCTTTTCACTCAATACAATTTTTTATTGATCAATTATTACTAAATTCTTTCCAAAATGATCAGCCTTTTTGACTTTCAAATGACTAACAACCATAAATGATAATATTTCTTCAAGTGTTTGTGATTTATGATTTTGCTGGCCTGGGTGCTCCCTCTACTGATACAGATTGCAGCCCCTCTTTTATGGTAGGTTGTCTTCGTTAGCAATAGTTGCAGTGGCTGAAATACTGATCGCCCTGCTTCCAACCTGATGATAATAATAATAGTCATCTTAGTAACACTTTCCATATATTCATGATGTACATATTCCTTAACATTTTCCATACATACATTCCCATGTTTATAGACACAAAGCATCTTACTTGCATTGGATCTGCACAATTCCATTAAGGCAGATGAGAAAACTGAAGCACAGAGAATGTAAATGACACATGGTTAGTAAATGGTGGAGCTGGGACTCATACTTAGGTCAGCTGGATATGATCCATATGTAAAAAACATTCAGTATAATTGGAAAACTGGAACATTCCAAGCTCATTTTATTTGCCTAATGAAATCATTTAGCTGAAATGTCACTTTTCCTGAGAAAAGTCTAAGAGAACATAATTATAACTCTATTAATTATGTTTTATTACTAATAGAGATTTATGAAAACATTTCTGAGTTCTTATTTTACATTTATCATTTCAAATATAATCAACCAATATTTATCATAGGATAACTCTAATATTTATGTGAAAATAAGAGTAAGACAAAGCAGTATTTTGGTTTTCAGCCAAGATGAAGAAAGCAAGAATCAGAATTCTTGGATTCTCTCACTGTTCACTGAATGAGTCATCTCAGCTGGTCTGTTTGTCTGTCAAAAGGTGAAGAAAGGCGGTGACAATTTGGACAAATAAGGAAAAAGCCCTTTTGCTTGAATCATCTACTTTATTCTTTTGACACTGGCCTGGTTTAGCCACATCCTCCACTGGAATTTGTATAGGGATCATACTCTAACTTTTCACAGTGGTAGCTTTTCTACGAATGGCATAGAGATGGACAGGAAATGGTGCTGGAGGCCTAGGTATGGCAAGTTGTGGTACCTGCTCAAAAATCAGAGCTCAGAGTCCCGAGGGGGGGTCTGAGTTCAGAGTTGGGAGTAGAGTCTGGAGAATGGGTAGCACAGCAGAATAATGGCTGGGAAGTGATCCAATGGTTCTAGGTCCAGGAAAGAGAGGGAATGTGCTCATCAATAAGACTTCAATGTCCCAGGGGTGGAAACCTAAGTTCTAAGTCAGAAGTGGAAGCTGAAGCACAGAGGTGGCAGGGAAGTGGCATGATTAGCCCGAGTCTGGATCAAATAAAGTAAATGGTCACCAATCCAAGCCTAGGTTTCCAAGGAAGGGAGCTTGGGGTTCTGAGTTGCAGGCAGTATAGCACAGCAATAGCCAGAAGGGGTGACATAGATCAGGGACCAGGTAAAATAATGTGAAACCTCGCTAATTAGACAATAGGGTCCTGAGGGAAGGATCCTGCGTTCCAGGTCAGAGGGGGAAACAGGAGGACAAACAGCATAGCATAGAAAGTTCAAGGGAGTGGCATGGTGGGCTTAGCTTTGGGCAAAATAAGCAGAATGATCAATCATTAGAGCCCAGGGACCCCAGGAGGGGAGCGTAAGATGCAGGTCAGAAGTGGAGATAGGAATGTGAATGGCAAAGCATTGAGAGGTGGCACGATGGCATGATGGCCCTACCTGGGAAACACAAGCAGAATGTTCAACAATTAGAGCTTAGGGTTCCAGAGATGGGATCCAGAGTTCTAGTGCTGAGGTAGACACTGGGGCAGCATAGCATGGAGATGTCCCTCAACCTCAAATCCCCCTACCACAAATCTGTTTAACGATTTAATCATTTTGGGGGCAGCTAGGTGGCGCTGCAGAGGGTAGAGTGCCAGGCCTGGAGTCAGGAAGACTCATCTTCCTGAGTTCAAATTTAGTTTCAGACACAAACTAGCCATATGATCTTAGCCAAGTCACTTTACTCTGTTTGCCTCAGTTTCCTCATGTGTAAAAAGAGCTGGAGAAAGAAATGGCAAACCGCTCCAGCATCCCTGCCAAAAAAACCCTCAATGGGTCATGAAGAGTTGGACATGACTGAAAAGCGACTGAACAACAACAATAACACGGTATTTATTTCTTTTTCTGCCTGGCAGCAGTCACTGATCATCTGTGCACTTGCCAATAGTGTTTTTAGGTGTGGCATAAAGTTGGGGGCATGAGAGGCAAATATCTGGACTATTTTCCTCTTTCCTTTGTACAAACCCTTCCCCTGTCATGTCCAGTGCTGAGCACATGGCAGATGCTCTTACTAATGTGGATGGATGTGGAAGAGTCCATGTGCTTCAACTCAGAAAAACACCATGTGGCCTCAAAATGCACTTGGGTCAGGTCACACATAGGGCCGTCCCTGTGTTCACTCCAGGGGGTTTTCCCATACCCACTCTGATTTCGTTCTTTGTACCACCTTATTAGGCGTTCTCAAGAGAATAAGTGTGTCATTGTGCTTGGGTCTCATAGGCATAAATATTAGACACCAGCAACGTGACAGGATTGAATCCAACACAATTAAACTCATTGAGGGAAGAACAACCCTTCCTTCTGGCAGGTCGAAAACAAATTTAAGCAATTTTCCTTTTCCAATGAGATGTTGCTTCATGTTTTCCTATCAACATTAAACCCAAACATAAGGAGCCTGTTACAGCCAAGCTTTGCTGATGCCATTAGGCAACATGCCTTAAAATATTAATAACCTGCTGCTTTCCCTAATTGGAATTAATGTCTTGTGTTGCATACTTCATTTACATGGAAAGTTTCCATGAAAGTCAAATTGCATTGATGCCTAAGTAGCTGGCATACTGGGGATTGCACTTCATAGACTAAATCTACAGGTGTGAGTGACTGACAGGTTGATTAGTTATGAGGTGAATCTGTGAAAGGACCTTCCAGTCAAAGTACGGGCAGCAGAGTGACCCTGACAAATAGGAAACAAGTTTGTTAATTTTATTATTAATGAATTCCTTGTAAAAGGAACTCAATAGTATGCACGTGTTCATTCTGCAAAGCAATTTCAATTTGCAGGAAAATAGCTTGGCAGGTGCACACACCTAAAGCAAGGCAGTTGGGAACGAGCAGGTACCAGAACTTGAAAAAGTGCAGGGAAGTCCAATATGGAACACCTTGTTCTTCCTGTACTCTCACTTGGCATTTTGGGCACAGCACCTGAATAACAGTGGCAGTGCAAGGTCTCAGGAGGGCTCAGAGTTGCTCCTATTTTTGCCTTATATATGCTGGAGTGCACAATGAAAGCAGTGCTCTTGGGGCCAGTAGAAAATGATTTAATCCTTGATATAAAACACAATGCCTATGGATACACATTTCAAAAGGCGTCCAATCTTCATTTACATTTACAATTGCAGAAACAACATAAAATACAAATATAACCTCTGGAACCAAAACCTTGCGTGGAAAAACAATTAGTTAGAGATACAGAAACAGTCATAAATTCAGATACTACAATGCCTTTTCGCCCATGACTCTCTCCATTTCCCTCTCTCCTTCTCCAACAAAGTCTTCTGTGTCTGCAGGTAAAGAGTGGATAGATAAAATCCTTTTGAAAACAAATATGCCTGTGAACATGCATGAATCAAGATATTAATTTACTTCTTCCCTATCTGGGGTAGGAAAAGCAAATCATAAAGTCAAGAATCCTAGACCTTCATCTTTATGGTGAATGAGAACACAATACTGATCCCTGGTTCTGAAGAGACCATAGAGGAAAGAAAGGCGCATCTGGGTGTTAGAATAGGCGTTAAAGGTAACTTCTACACTCCTAGAGGAAATGTAATCATCTTTTTCTGTTGTCTTGAGGGGCTCTCACATTGCTACAACAATTGGCTACAGAAAAGAAATTACTTACTGATTCATTTCTTCCAGACAGTCAGTTGCAAAGAAGAAACTCTTAATTTTGGGGTGACAAGCTTTGAAAGCACTGAAAGAAAGACAGAAAAAACAGTTGAGTTCTCCTTCTATAGGATTTCCCATATTTATAATTTTGACAGGCAATAGCTACATTCTCTCTTCACTCGAAATGTAATAAGCATGAGATGGGATCAAGAACTATGGTGAGGTCATGGTATACGTATTATTAAAGAAGTTCCACATTTATGCAGAAATAGATTGATAGCCAATAACCCCTTTCCCCTCTGCAATATGCCCATGTTTATTACCTGGTATATTTATATAAACATTGAAAGACTAGGGACTATCTCTCTAGTCCCTAGGCCTGAGCTAAAGAGAAAAATGAAGTGATCATATTTATCTCCGAATCTCAGAGCTGGGAGGCTTCTCAAAGGCCGGCTAGTCCAACTTCATACCTGCCCAGGAATCCCCACTATGATGTTTCTAACAAGCAGTCATCCAGGGAAATAGAGGAAAATTGACTCCCTTTCCAGGCATCCCATTCCATTTTTGGAGATGTCTAATGCCATCCAGCTGAATCTGTTCCTTGGAAAATTCCACCCATTCCTTTTTTATGCCCTGGAATCAAGTAAACCAAGACTAATCTCTCTTCCACAGTACGGCTCTTCAACTTGAAGAGAACAAGTACTTTTTGAGTCTTCTTTTCAAGCTAAACATTTCCAGTTTGTTCAAGAGATCCCTGCACATTGTGATCTCAAGGCCTTCACCACCATCCTAGTCACCTTCCTCGACATGTATTCCAGGTTGTTAATGTCATTTCTAAAAGGTGGCAGGTAGAACTGAACATGATACTCCAGATATAGTCTGACCAGAAGAGGAAATAGTAGGACTATGACTTCTCTCCCTTAGATACAGGGGTTCTTAACCTGGATTCCATGACCTTGTTTTTTTTAAATATTTGGTAAGTATTTCAATATACTTGGTTTCCTTTTTAATTTGATGTATTTTATTTTATGTATTTAGAAATATGATCCCAAGAAGGGTTTCACAGGCTTCACCAGGCTGCTAAAGGCATCCATGACACCAAGGCTAAGAACTCTTGTTCTAAACACCATTCAGTCCAGAATCCCATTGGCCTTCTTGGTCGCTATATTGTATTACAGTCCACTAGAATCCCCAGACTAAGGACATGGGCTTTCAGCAATATGGAAGAAGTCCCTATTCCTCTATGTGCAATGGAAACAGGGCTGTGTCATTTCTATTCCCCCACTGTAAATATGCATATGGGGCTTTGAGAGCTGAGAGACTGGGGAGATTGGAGTGAAGAATCAGCCTCAAAGAACTGACAACCAAGTGAATAAGAACAATTATTTTCTGTTATCTAATCTCAATATTGCAGAGGTCACAGAATTTTATTAATTTTGTTAGAGAGAATTCCACAAATATCAAGGTCTATCTTTGATACTGCTCCTAGTATGACCTCCAGCTTGTGGCATACATTAATTAATTAATCAAAGCACTTCATAATTATCTGAAGGAGGTAAAGGAGCAAGGATAGTGTCATGGATCCCTTGGGAAGTCTGGTGAAGCCTAGGGACCCCTTTTCAGAATACTGTTTTTAAATGCATACAATTAAATACCAAGGGTTACAAATGAAACCCATCGTTATCAAAATATTAAAAGGAACAAGCAAACAAGGTTAAGAACTCCTACTTAGCTACTGCTAAGACCTAGGCATTAACAAATATAGCCCAGCATCTTTTCAACAGTAAATACCACTAAACAGTAAACCATTCTTTTACACAGAAAAGAAATACTGCCATGTGTTCAGGAGAAGTGGTAATAAAGAATGCTGGCAGCCAGGTTAGAATGTCCTAAGCTGGAATTCTCTCAGAATTTTTCATGTAAAATCTTTACATAAACAATCAAAGACTTTTGATGGTTTCTTGTGGTTCAAATTAAAAGTTAGGGGAGATCTGAAACCCCAGGCAGCCTCAATGGCCCTGGATCCATGTTGGATCAGTAACTCAAGACTTATGTCCAGGGCCTCATTGTTACAAGGCCTCATTGCATCAGAGACTCACATGACCAAGTATCTTCGTTGTACCTTATTCAGTCATTGTCAGGAATACAAGATGATAGAGCTGGCCCAACGATATCAAAAACCTACTCCATTCCCTGCTCATAAATTGGGCCCTTCTGGTCTCCTAAATATCATTTAGTAAATTTCAGCTCCCAAATCACCACATGGTGTTCTAATAGAATTATTTTCATCGTTGTAAACAAGTAAAAGTGCCAGGGGAAGGGTAAGAGAATTTAAAATACACCTGTTCACTTCTCACCTGGGGGATTTTCGTTAGAATTGATAACTCTTTATTGTTTGAGGTGGAGAGTCCAGCTTCCATCTGCCCTCTACATTCACTGTTTGAGGTGGTAAATACTACTCAAAAACACTAGGCCTAGGCAGGGAGAAAAGAGGGGAAATTCTTAATTTATCAGTTTGGATTTAATTTAGTCCTTGGGGTTCATCCTACCTCGGCAAACTTTTCAGAAGCTCTTAGAACAAGAAACATCAATGATGTTTCTATGGCTGAGTATTTATTTGCTAGATGAGCTGCTATTTGGCAATGCAGGTTGTGCTCCCTCTCTTGTAGTGCTATCTTTTTCATATAGAGTGAATGACTTATCTCCCTGAGTAGATCAACAGTTCTTTGGGATCAGGTCTAGTCCGCTTTTTCTGGGCTGGGCCTGACTCAGGCCAGTTTCCTGGTAGTTTAGGTTCGCCATTAAAATACTCGTAGTTCACTGAATAGTTAAAAAAGGATATTCTTAGCCATAACAAGAGAAGGATGGTCCACAAGGAGAGGTGCTGAGCACCTTCAAGTTGATTCTGCTGAGGGAAGTTCCTGTTTCTGAGCTGCCCTTGGTGATCTACCAGCCAAGCATCAATGCGTCCCTGGAACTTCTCAGAGCTGCTTTGAGCTCAGGGGAATAGGAAGTGCTATTAACACATTACGCCTTTAGGCCCCTGAGCCAATCAAGTGAGGAGGATGGTCTGAATACTGCTAAGGACCAATTTGCTTGGGGGCAGAGAGGTTGGACTATTTTGCTCTCTCCACGACCTCTTTCAGTTTAGCAAATACTTGTCTACCATCTACTACGGTCAATGCACAAAGCACAAAACTGTAGAGACTACAAAGATGTATAAAACAGTTCTTGTCCTCAATAAATTTCTGACTGAGTAGGGGGAGTTAATACAACACAACCGTAATTCAAGGCAAAATAATCAAGGTATTGCAAAAGTCTTAGAGCAGTTTTAAGCATTATGTTAGCTGGAATGTAAGTACATATATACAAGGAAGCAGTGAGAAATAATTCTGAGAAGGTAGGTGAAGGACAGAATACTTTAAAAAGTCTTTAATGCCTAGCTAAGAAGCTTCTACTCCATCCTGTGGGCAATGAGGAGAAAGCAAAGGTTTCTGAGCCAGGGAATGGCATGAGCAGAATTGGTCTATTGAAGATTACTATGGAATGGTACATACCAGAGCCTGGAAAAAGTTGTGGAGGCAAAGAGACAGCCAAGTCATAGTAGGGCCAAGATGGGAAGCAATGAGGGACTGAACCAGCGTGGTGGCAGTGGGGATGACAAGTAGGGGAACAATGGAAATGATCCTGTGGGAGGTGGATCAATAGGCTTTGGTGACTGAAGAAAGGTGAGCGATGAAGGAAATGTAGTGGCCAAAGATGACACCGAAATTTTGAGTAAGGGGGTCAAAGAATGAGCTAGGACAGCAGGAGGAAGAAGTGTTTTGGCGAATGGAGGCACTGATAATCGATTTGGGTTTAGAAGTGCTGAGTTCGGATTCCTACTGCTGGTATAATGCTAGTGCATAGGACAACCACTCAGTAAATGTTTCTTTATGATAAGTATTAGAATGCGCTGGCTAGGTTTTGACACACTTCTTCCTGTACACGTCTACAGTTGTACATAGCACAACAATTATTTTAAAGTATAATTTAAATAAATACATTGAATTGATATCTAATTTTCTAGACTGCCTATCATCTGAATATTTGTCTTCCCAAGACATTTCCTCAATCCTCTGAGTGATTCACAGTTGCTAGACTATATCTAGTTTTAAGTAGCTGTTTTTCATGGGAAATGAAAATCAATCTTCCCGAACTCCTTTGATATTCAAATTACCAGAATGACACTACAATCCATGTTTGGAATCTGTCTTATAGATTAGTTCTTTTTTTTATAAGTCAGAAACCATGACATTCGAACCATTTGACTATTTCTCTAAGAGCAATTTTATGCTTTGTTGGTGTTCAGTCGTTTTCAGTCGGGTCCAACTTTTCATGACCTCTTGTGAGGTTTTCTCGGCACAGATACTGGAGTGATTTGACATTTCCTTCTCCAGTTCACTTTACAGATGAGGAAACTGAGGCAAACAGGGTTAACTGACTTGCCCAGGTTCACACAGCTAGTAAGTATCTGAGGCCAGACTTGAACTTAGGAAGATGAATTTTTCTGACTATAGGTCTGACCCTCTATCCACTACGCCACCAAGCTCCCTGACTTAATGCTTTAATAAACTTTTAAAATCAACAAAGGATCATACAGTTTGGTCAGAAGGATCCTTATAAGATCACCTGGTCCAGTCCCTTCATTTCACCTATTATAGGATCAAAGATCTAGAATTGAAGGAATCATTAGTGATTATGGTCCAAGGCCTTCATTTTTCAGATGAGGAAATTGTGGCCCAGAGTAGTTCAGTGATTTATCCAAGGTCACATGGGTACTAAGTGGCAGAGCTGGAATTTAAACTCAGTTTTCTATGACTTAAAGTTAGGGGCTCCATGGTGCATACCATCACCACTATATCACACTGTCTCCCTAAAATGAGGAATAGTAGTAGTAGCAGTGGTGGTGATAGTGATGGAGGAGGAGGAAGAAGAAGAAGAAGAAGAAGAAGAAGAAGAAGAAGAAGAAGAAGAAGAAGAAGAAGAGGAGGATGAGGAGGAGGAGGAGGAGGAGTATGAGGATTAGGAGGAGGAGGAGGAAGAGGAGGAGGAGGAGGAGGAGGAGGAGGAGGACGAGGAGGAGGACGAGGAGGAGGAGGAGGAGGGACAAAATACAAACAAAAACCTGTCACAGGTTGGATCTATGTGAGACTGAAACTACCATCTGGAAGATAAAAAAATGGTAAACTCAGTTACATGATACCAGGTAGGAAAAATTAGCAACAACCAAGTCCAAGTTATTTAAACTTTTTAAACAACTCAATTCAATTTAACTAGTTTGTACGTAGACAGATGTAAACAGCTCAGCTTAGATTTATCTCGAGGAATCTCAGTCAAATGAAGATACTAGTTGAATCAATGGTCCATTCTGAGCTTATGTATTCTGCAGCATGTATTACAGGGGGGCATAGTATCCTACTAGCATTTATATATTTCAGAGACAATTTAAAATTATCATAAGCCATAAAGTAAAAAAAGATCTTTGCTTTCTTTGTTGATTACTATTCACTTGAGAGGCTTTCCTCCCTCAAGTCACTCATTTAATTCTTCTTTGCGATTAGTGGAAGTTACACATGAATGCAACCCCTCCTCCACTCATCTCCCCCAGGTGTCAAGACTCCCGCTAGCACACGGAGGATTCACATACTTAATTCTCATTAGCATTAACAGAAATTTTACATGTAAATCCCCATGCTCCAATGCACTCGCTTCATGGTTTCTAATTTCTAAAAAAGAACTGATAAACAAGACAGATCCCCACCCAATAGCTCAAGTTTCCACGTCATTTTGGTTGGGTTGAGTGGCAGAGGAGTGGCAGGTGGGTTTTCTTTCACTGGCCAGTCACAATGGAAATGTATGCACACATCTCAGGGCAATCATTCTTTGTCCTTTCGAATTGAGCAGAGCTCCTGACATGGTGAAAGTTGAATGCCTTCCTTTTATGAGAACACGTTTTACATTAGCCTTGCCTATTACCACTCGCCCACAGCAAACAACAATTTATGTCAGTTGAGTAGGAAGAGGAATACTAACTTGATTTAGGTTGTTATTTCCACAGCTCCTCTGGCAAGGGTGAGCTGGCATAAGAGTTTTCTGAGCTGGTACTTTTTTAAGTCCTCAAATCTCATGAAATAGTTGTCAGGGTAGGGGGGGCTCTCTAGAGCTGCTCCTTCCAAAACCTGCCCTAGGAAAGGGGCTTAGCCTCTTCCTCATGTTTCCTCAGCAGCAGCCACCTGTGCCCCGGGAGCTTTGGTGAATCAGTTCCCAATATGGCCTAGATGAGCGCTCATCACTGTCACCCAGCACCCTGACTAGCTCATTTCCAAGGAGAGAGGAACCCTCAGACATCCTCATAGACCTGGAGAGTCTTTCCCCATATTGCTCTGCTCCCATGTTTTCTCTGCCCATGTAGTACAGGTAGAGGATGGGGAAGAGATATGGAGAGAAGGAAACAAGGCATAAATTCAGAAAATATTGCTTTTGAGTCCAGCCTGAATTTAGCTAACCAACTGGCTGAACAGTACTGACTTAAATGTAAATGGCAGAAGAGAATGGAAGTATGATTAATGGGAATATAGATCCCTCTTCTCTCTATTCGCATAGATCCTACCTGGTCCAGATCTTTATCACCTCTCAATTAGCCTATTACAGTAGTCTCCTACCTGGCCTCCCCACGTCAAGGCTCTCCCCTCTCTAATTCATTCTCCACAAAGCTGTCAAATTGCTATTTTTAAAATACGGGTCTGATTATGTAACTCCTCTGCTCATGAAGCTGCAATGGCTCCCTACTGACTTAGGATAAAATACCAACTCCTCTGACATTAAAAACCCTTCATAATTTTGATCCAGCCTATCTTTCTTGGTTGATCACACGCATGGTCCCCTCATTTACTCTAAGCTACAGTCAACATGGCCAGCTTTTTGTTTTCCATATATGCCATTCCACCTCTCTATTCTATGCCTTTGTACAAGCCATTCTCCATGCTTGGAATGCTTTACTACCTGCTCAAATGCCAATTGAAGTCTTTCCTAAATTCTCCATTATTAGTGCCACCCTAATCACTGTGAATATGTTTTATATCGACTGTATTTTATTTATCTGTAGAATGTAAGGACACAGATTGTCTTATTTTTATATTTGCACAGTGCCTGGTCCATTAAAAAAACCAAACCTACTAATTTCATTGACATGGGAAGCTCTTGATAAGGAAACCCCTTCTACCAATGCAGATGAAATTTCCTCTGAACCTTACAATCTTTGCCTGGGGCACTGCGAAGTTAAGCAACTTGCCCAGGGTCACACAGCCATTATGTATCAAAGGTGGGATTTGAACCCAGGTTTTCTTTATTCCAATGCCAACTTTCCATCCACTGCAGGCCATGTTTGGGACTTAGATAGATGACTTGTTGACTCATTGATTAATTACTTTCTTATGGATCTGTGGTAGAGATGAAAAAAAAATCCTAAGACGTGTTCAAATTCTGACTCTGCCAAACCATCTTTGTGACCTTGGGCCAGTCACTTGACCTCTTAGGGCCCTAGTTTTATCTAAGAAGGAGAGTATATTAGATAATCCTTCAGGTCTTTTCCTACTCTAAATCTGTGATCCTTTCAGCATATTTTTAAAGGGAGAAGAATTATCAGAGCTCCATATTATATAGTTAGAGAATGTTATAGGGTCAAGATTCTTAAAACATTTTTTTTAGAATTGTAGCACTTAACATAGTAACAGAACACTTGTCACAGTGGGTCAGCCACAAGGTGCATTTGGTCCAGTGGTTTGCTTTTGACAAAAGACCAAAAGACTACTTATGGGGAGGAAAAGGAAAAGGAAAAGTAGAAGGCCTAGAAGGAAAGAAATAGGAGGGGAAAGACCTCCAGAAGAGAAGAAGGTAGTCATTAAGGTAAGATGAGGAGTTCATAAGACAAAGTAAGAAATTGGTCAGACGAGGGAAAAGAAGGTGAGTTGTGGTTGTCCAAGCGCTCATTAGGTGAGACAAACAACAACTCCAGAGCTGCATTTGACTCAGCAGTTCTGCCATTCTCTAGTAAGAACCACAAAGGACTAAGATCTCACTTCCAACAGAAATTTGATTCAATTCCACAAATATTTCTTTAGCATCTTCTATGTGCTAGGCACAGTGACTTGCAGAGACTGCATGTGGGGATCCTGTCAGAGCCACCATGGTCAAGTGACTACAAGTGACTACTGAGGAATGACCCTACTTTCCAGGCTATCAGGAAATATAAAATGTTCCTTAAAATAAAACAGAAGGAAGGTTTCAATGAAAGGGAAGGGAGCAGGAAGGAAGTAAGGGAGAATTCTGACTTGTATTAAGAGGTTAAGAGGGTGATGGGATGTCACCCAGAGGAAAAAAAGAAGAGATTAACCACTAAACACTTGGCGTTACATAACAGGTATGGGCCTCCTCCTAAAGAGGAGTGAGAGCTCCCCTTTGCCAAAGAAGTGGCTGCTAATGCTCCAAGGAAAGATGATGTGGACGAGCAGATGCTGCCAGAATGCTGAGGGCATATTAGTGAAGGTCACGGAAGTAGCTGGGGTTGGTGCCTAGGGAAGCCTAGGGAAGGGCACTAACCTCAGAGTTACACCCAAGTCTTTCTTTGCACCAACTTCCATGGCACATGCTAGCTAGCTTCAAATATCTGAAGGGCTGTCATGGCATTAGACTTGTACTGCTTAGCCCTAGACAGAGAATTAGGAGCAGCAGGTAGGAAGCTGCAGAGCAGAATTTACACTTCCTATAAGGAAGAACTTCCAAACGTTTAGAGCTATCTTCAAGCAAAGGCTAGATGACCACCTGTCAGGGATGTTGTAAAGGGGACTCACGGTCAGCTCGAGGTTGGACCTAATGGCCTTGGAGGGGCCTTCCAACTCTGAAATTCTCTGTAAACCCTTCTTGAATCTGTTTGTATTTTCAGACTATAAATCTTCCTTATCCCAGTAGCATTCAATCCCATTTCAGATATAACAGACATCAATCTCTAATTTACAGAGTTTTAATCTTGTGTTCCCAGTAAAGAAAAGCAAAGCCATAAGGTAGATGATCACTTCAGACACTATCTGGTGTTCTGGCCCATTCCCTCCTCCTCCAACATCTGTCTGGCTGGACTGCATCCCTCTTCCGATGGACAAGGCTCCCAGGCGGGGTTGGTTTGGGAGGCTGCTTTTCTATATCTGGAGGCTCTCATCACCACAGCAGTCTAGGTGGTTATCTCTGGCACACATCCACTTCCTCACTCAGAAGGCTTCACTCTGTGATGCTTATCTTAGCTGAGCTGCCATTTTTGCAATTTTAGAATCAGTTACCAGACCGACTTCATGGTGTGTTTCTGCTAGAATATCTTAGTCTTTTCTGTTATGAAATGATGGTAAGATCATTAAGTAAGCAGCCTTTTTGTTTACTTAAAGGGAAATCATCCCAGGTCACTGTCAAACTCCAGATAATATAATTCCATATTTAACCTTTCAGGAAATCAAAGATTGTCCTTTTAGATTGTATGGCTGATGTTCATGCTAGAAAACTCTTCAAATTTACTTCCTTCATTCTGGATTTTCGTGATTAAAGATTGTATTTGGGGTACAGAAAAAATGACTCGGTGTTGGCTTTTGGCCTGCCCAGGTCAGATGAGAGGCTAGCTGACTAACTCTCTCCAGCAAAATGACTTATCATTACCAGGAATGACAATACATATGCCTGTGAAAATGATTCATTTTGGGGACAATCTTTCACTAACCTACCATCCTGTCAATTCATCAAACAGCTCTGTTTTTATAACCTAATACAAGCTACCACTGAAAAAAATTCAAGCCCCTGAGGATCAGTAAAAAGTGCAGGGCAAAACAATCTCATTACATAAATACTTTTGCAGCTTGCCCCCACCCAAAAGGCCATCTTCCGTGCTAATGCAGAATTAGGCAATATTGTCTTAAACCAGCGTTCAGGGTGCTCGTTCAGCACATACACATTCTCTCACATAATTTACCAACTTTGGGGAAAATGGCTTTTGCTTCATCAACATCAGCTAACCTTTACCACTCTGCAATTTTCTCCTCATGTATTCCATGCCATAATGGTTCTAAGCTATCCATTAGAAACACAACTCTCACTATTCTTCATTTAAACCTGTTTACTTTTGCTGTTGTTAAAACTAAAAAAAGTAACCCTTTGATGTATATGTACCTTTATTTCTTCAAATGCTAACGTTTCAGTATTTACATTAAAGACTTTGATTTTTATTCATTTGTAAAAGCAAACCCATTGTGAGAATTTTTCCCCCTACCTCCCCTGTCAGTGTCTCAGCATCTACCCTTATGAAAGTGTTCACTCATTTTAAATATCCTAAAACACTAAGGCACATAAGGCCAGAAAGAGATTGTTTTTTCTTGAGACATTGTAATGTCTCAAGATGCAAATGACAAAAAAAAGACCAACTCCAACTACCTGGTATTTATGAAGAATGACCTATGGTCAGAAGCAGGTGTTTATCCCTTGGCGGAAAGTGTAGAGTTAAAGCTACTTCGGTAACTTAAGACAACAACTTAGGTTGTTTTTCCAATGAAAAAGGGAAGTATAACAAGTTCAGTGTTCCAGAGAATTCAGCAGATTTTACATTGGCACCATGGATCTTCTAAAAAACAAATTGTGAGAGTGCGAGTCAGGATTTATACATCTGGCCTTGGAAAGTAGACCATGTGGAGTGGCTCAAGGCCTGAGAGCCTTGTTTTTGCTCACCCATACATAATAAAGGCAGGAAGGGGGAATCAAGGATTGAGGGGGATCGCGATGTTTCCCCACCACATCACTTGGTTCCTGGTCACTGTTGTTCTTGTCTCTCTCTCTCTTGCTTAATTTACATGTGAAACCCAAAAGATCTTGGGGGATTTGAGAAAAATGACATTGCATGACACTCATACAACGCTTTGCAGTTTGTATAAAAGGCAGAATCTGAAATGATTCTTTTTTGGGGGGGATGGTGGGTGCAGTTTGGCAATTAAGAATCAAATGAGAGTTATAAAGACTTTATGACCCTAAATGTGACAGAGGTTTAGAATAAGGGTGTAGGTCCTGTTAATGGAAGGAAGCAGTTTTGAGCTCCTTGAGGGCAGGCATGATGGTCTTTTGCCTTTCTTTCTATCCCCAGAGCTTAGCACAGGACCTGGCACATAACAGATGCTTTATAAATGTTTATTGACACATTGACAGGCTATTCTGTATGCTAAAAGGACCTCAGCATTGTAAGCTAAGAGTTTGGGAGCTAATAAAACCACTCTGCTTTAAAAGAGAAGATCTGCTGAGAGTGTTTTCCTTGAAAGAGAGATGGGAGAGTCTGCTCCTCAGATGGGGAAGAGGCAGCGCTTCAGCTCAGGGTTTTAGCTGAGAACTAAGTGGTTGCGGCAGGGGGTGAGAGGCAGGAAGAAGAAATTTGCAAGGTCCAGAGAAAAAGGTGGGGAACTGCAGAGACATGACCAGATGTGACATCAAGAAGGAAAAATGCCCATTAGAGAAAGCAACGTACAGTGCAGAGTAGGCCCAGTGAGCGTTGAGGGATGATGTCACTGGAAGACATCAATGGCCCTTTAGGACTGGGGTTGTGAGTTGTTTCTCCATGTACATGCCCCTCCATGCATATTTCATAGCATGTCCATTCTTCCCACCAACTGGGAAGTCCCACATGACTTTGTGGAAGAGTGTGGCCTACATTTATGAGGGAATGTTCTATTGCTCCATTCCTCACTGTTATTTCATTAAAGGCCTTTCTTTTGAACTATGTTGTCTGGTTGACTGGGAAAAGTAGTACACAAATAAGGGTTTGTGAGCTATGGTTTTGGGTGGATATGGACCCAGCAAGTACCTTGAACCTACTAGGGTAACTTTTCTGGGGTGTCTGTATGCAAGTGGTGGGTGCCTATGTGCAGCAAACAGGTGCTGTGTTGTGGGGACTCAACCGGGATCTTGATTTTAGATACCCTAATATAGCAGGGATCCATTCTGGATTTTATTTTTTGGTCATGACTGAACAGCAGAGTTTTCTAATGTAGGGTTGTATGTTTTTTAAGGTGGTCAGAACAATTGCTTTAAAATAATTATCGAATGGACATGCACTCAGATATTTACATCTGTTGTATTGTTTATGATTGAAGTTAAAATCTGTGCCATTTCTATATAAGAGCCACAATGGTTTTTTTTTTTTTTTTAATGCAATTTATTTATTTAACATATTTGGTTTTCAGCATTGATTTTCACAACAGTTTGAATTACAAATTTTCTCCCCATTTCTGCCCTCCCCCCCCACTCCAAGATGGCGTATATTCTGGTTGCCCTGTTCCCCAGTCAGCCCTCCCCTCTATCACCCCCCTCCCCTCTCATCCCCTTTTCCCTTCCTTTCTTGTAGGGCAAGATAAATTTCTACGCCCCATTGCCTGTGTATCTTATTTTTTAGTTGCATACAAAAAGTTTTTTTTGTTTTTGAACATCTGATTTTAAAACTTTGAGTTCCAAATTCCCTTCCCTCTTCCCTTCCCACCCACCCTCCCTAAGAAGTTGAGCAATTCAACCTAGGCCACACATGTATTATTATGTATAACCCTTCCACAATATTCATGTTGTGAAAGGCTAACTACATTTTGCTCCTTCCCAACCCATCCCGCTTTATTGAATTTTCTTCCTTGACCCTGTCCCCTTTCCAAAGTGTTTGTTTTGATTATCTCCACCCCCATCTGCCCTCCACTCCATCATCCCCCTGCCTTTTATTTTTTTTTTATCTTCCTCCCTCTTCTTTCCTGTGGGGTAAGATACCCAACTGAGTATGTATGGTATTCCCCCTCAGGCCAAATCTGATGAGAGCAAGGTTCACTCATTCCCCCCTCACCTGCCCACTCCCCTCCTCTCCTAGAACTGCTTCCTCTTGCCACCTTTATGGGAGATAATCCACCCCATTCTATCTCTCCCTATCTCCCTCTCTCAGTAAGTTACTCTCTCATCCCTTAATTTCATTTTATTTCTTTTAGCTATCTTCCCTTCATCCTCAACTCACCCTGTGTCTGCTCTCTTTCTTTTACATATATATATATATATATATATATACACATACATACACATACATACATATACACATAGATACATGCATACATACACATTCACTTATATATATACATAAACATATATATATGCATATATATATATGCATATTCCCTTCAACTACCCTAATACTGAGGTCTCATGAATCATACTCATCATCTTTCCATGTAGGAATGTAAACAAAACAGTTCAACTTTAGTAAGTCCCTTGCAATTTCCGTTTAAGAGCCACAATGTTGATGCAAAATGATGGATATAGAGCCCCACAGAGGATTCTTGGTACAGAGAGACAAGAATATTGTAGATGCTCTTCAAGATGATATGAGAAATTTGGGGAGATGAATTTTCCAGTGCATATAAGAAATCGGACAAGATTCTATCTATTATATAAATTGTCTGAATCAGTGGTGCATTCCAACACCTCAGATAAAGGGGTGTGCATGTACGTGTATGTGTGTGTGAAAGTATGTTGAAACTGATTACTAAGCCCCTCAATGAGAAGACAGAGATGGAATCAAATAAAAAATCTCCTGATTAAAGAAAGACTGTTCAAATATGGATTGTCACAACTGACCCTTGAGAAAGAGCCATTTCTGGGATTTGGAGTAGCTAAAGATGCCAATAAGTTTCTGTACTTCCCAGTTCATAGAGCTCTTTACCTTAAGATAGGGGTTCTTAACCCAGAATCCATGAGATTTTTATTTTTATTTTGATAAATATACTTCAGTATAGTTTACTTTGTAATTCTGTGTATTTTATGCATTTAAGAACATAATTCTGAGGGAATCCATGATACAAAATAAGGTAAGAACTCTTACCCTCAGCTAAGAAGTTTCTCAAAGGTACACTTACATCCATCTGAGAAGAACTCCTCTGGGCCATGGAAGGACAACGTAGTGGCCAGAGACTGACGGGAACAATAGGCTAAGGTGAAGCTTTAAGGCCCCAGCATTTGTCCTCATGTGTGATTTGAAGTCAATGGACCTTGACGTCACAGCACTGGAATGTTTCTCAGTTCTTTTCTTCCCTATTATAACCCCTCATTCTATATGGGAAGCCACAAAGGCAAAGTATCCCATATTTCTAGTGCATTCTGGATATACATATATATATGTATATGTATATATGTGTATATGTACAGGTATATATGTGACACACATATGTAGACTCATATACACACAAGTGACAGTTTAAGGTCAAGTATCATTAGCTATAAAGTTTTAGTTCAAGGACATGTTACAAGAGTATAACTTCTGGAGATACTGTTCTCTATTTTTTGCTTAATGTAAAGTAATCATTCAGTAACGATTACATTGTGTCAGACAGCTACAGTTTTTGATTTTTGAGTATAGTCAAATAGGTCAAGATGTCCCCCAAGGAGAAGAGTCACTGACTAGAAAGGAGAGGAAGGCATGGCTACACACCAAAGTAAAAATGGGATATAGCATCAACTAATCAAAACCAAAGTTTGCTGATTACTTGAGCAATGAAAGAGAGGTAGGAAAGTATAGTAGAAAGAACCAAGGATCTGGAATTGAGTGACCTGGATTTGAATCCTGATTCAGTTATGATCTGTGTGTCCTTGGGAAAGTCTTTTCCTCTCTCCTGATCTCAGTTTCCTCACTTGCAAAACGATAGTGTTGGACCCAACCAGCAAGATACCTTCTCTCTCCAAATCCTACAACCTAGTCCATAGACTAACAAGGTAGGAAAGAAAAACACTGGAGAGTACTACAGCATTGCAATCTGATGGGATCCACTAGGTGGCAGAAATTGGCTTAGAAAACCCCAAAGCTTCCAGGGCAAGGGGCAATTTTTGAGCAGAACACATGGGGTTTAGGGTGGACTATTGGACATGTAATTCATGAGATTGCTGATTCCTTTGACAATTCAGTGACCTACTTCTTATGGCAGGTAGTCTAGGACCCCCTCCCATGGGGATTCCAGCACTCCTCTCTGCCTGTCATATGGTCAAAAGTATGTAAGTAGAAGCAAAAAATTGAAAAATGCCACACCTAAGGTGACACCAAAAGCACATTAACTAGGCCACAGGATCCTTCTTAAGGCTGAAAGGGACCTCCAGAGTCATCTAGTCTGAGCCCTTTATTTTACTGATTAGAAAACTGAGGCCCAGAGAGTCACGTGATCTGCCCAAAGTCCCAGAATTCCAAGCCACCTCCTCCAACTCCACTGTCAGTCCTCTTTCCACTGAACCCTGCTGCCTTGTAACTCCTATTATAATTCTGTTGATGAGGTAGCATGAGGCCATCTGGGATGTCTATTGAGTATGCTTGAGAATGAGTGTTTGACTGATAAGTATTTTTTAAACATGATTTCAAATGTTTCACCTGTCTTTTCCAGGTGATCATACATAAATCCAGCAGTCTTGCCTTGTATCTTTTCCTGATAATGAACATACGATTTCTTTACCTCACTTTCTTTACCATACCTCTAAGCTGACCAGCCACCTATTGTCTGTTTCAGATATTTGTCCAATCTTTCTCATCTTGGATTTAACCAGGTAATATCATGTAAAGTCCTTTAGGTTTGCTTTAGAAACAAATATGATGGCTATCTGTGTTTATTTTCAGAAACTTATTTCTCATGAAATATATATATGAGTATATGTATGTAAATGTATGCATACATGTATATATTTAGTGATAGAAGAGAACTTAGAACTCATCAATTCAACTACTTCAATTAACGGATGAGGACTTTGGGACAGGACTGGGGGTTTGGCCCCACATGACCAAGACCAGGAGCAAAGGGTAGAAGTTTCAGAGAGGCATGTTTAGATTCAATGGAAAGGAAACTGTCCTAACAATCAAACCCGTACAAAATTGGAATGAGTTTCAAGGCTAACAGTGGAGGAAGACATGTGGTATGCCTGATAACTAGGGAGAGCCTTGTCGCTTGACAAACCAACCCAAACTGGCATCAATAAAAAGTCAACCAAGCGATGCTTTTTTCAGTGAAAGGTATTATGTTTACAAGTTTAAGATAGTGTTGATTCTAAGCAAAAATGTTGAGAACTCGGTTGCTCATTCCCAAGTTTCATGAATGAGGAATCACAGAATTGGAAGAAACCTTGGAGACTATTTAGTCTAAGGGATACCTGAACAAGAATTGGCTGTCCCATATATGCAACAAATGGTCAGAGAGTCTCTGCTTGAATACTGCCAGTGAGGGGGAGCACTAGCACTGCCCAAGGCAGCACATACTGGATGCCTTACTTTAGAATAAAAACAATCTTTGTCTGTACCTCTTTTTATTCACTTTTATTGAATCTGGGACCAAACTGATGACTAAACAACATGGCATTGAAGAAAGTATGTGTATGCATACATGACTCTATTTATCTGTATGTACATACATAGCTTGGAAGTGTTAAGACCATATGGAAAAATGTGTTGGACTCAGATCAAGGAGATCTGGGTCTGCATCCCTCCTCTAATTTTACTAGCAGTGACCATAGGCAAGACATTCAACTTCTCTGAACCTTAGTTTCCTTATCTGTTATCCCTTGCCCCCTTGTCCTATAGCCAATTGCACCTAGTCAAAACTTAATCTGGACAGCTTGCTTTTATTCATGTGCAGCTGAATGGAGCTGGAAAATAATTATGAAACTGTCTTGATTGGGGCCACTACACACATATACTACATAATCTCAACTGATCTCTCATTGCAGCAAGGCAATCTTTTTACACTTCCCTAATTGATTCATCATACTTTAATCACAGTGGCTCTCCCAAACATTTTCATCTGTCCTCAGTCCTCCCAAGGCACTCCCTTCCCCTACCCTGCCTCTCAGCTGAGAACCTTGCCTCATATTTCGTGGAAAAATTGAAACCATTCACCAAATGCTCCTTTTGCCTTTCTTCTTCTTACATCACTTAAACATCTTCGCTCATTATCCCCTCCTTCACCCCTGTCTCAAAGGAACAGGCAGCCCTTCTCCTTGCCAAGGCAAACCTCTGGACATGCACCTTTGATCTCATATCCTCTTATCTTTCCACCAGATTGCCCTCTCGGTCATCCTCACACTTTCTAATATTGACTCTCTCCCTTTCTACTGGCTTCTTCCCCGCTGCCTACAAACACACACACACACACACACACACACACACACACACACATACACATTTCCATCACCCGCAAACTACCCTTACTTGGTCCAATTATCCTCAATAGTTTTCATCCTGTACTTCCTGTCCCCTTCTTGGGAAAGCTATCTACATGAGGTGCTGCCATTTCCTAGCCTCTCACTTCTAACTCCTCTCTAATCTGGCTTCTGCTCTCTCCAAAGTTATCAATGATCACTTAATTCACAAATCTAATAAATGTCCTTTTCTTGGACTTCATTCTTCTTGACTTCTCTGCAACTTTGGACACTGGTGATCAGCCTCCCCTCCTGGATCCTCTCTCCTCTCCTGGGTCTCTTCCTGCTTGTCTCACCCTTCCTCAATCTCCTTTGCTGGATCCTATTGCAGGTCATGCTCGTTAACAGTGAATATTCCTCCAGGCTCTGTCCTGGGCTCTCTTCTCTTTTCTGTCTATTCCATCTCACTTGGGAGATCTGATCAGCTACTGTGGGTTCAACTTGCACCTCTACACAGATGATTCCTAGATCTTTTGATCCAGCCCTAATCTCTCATCAATTGCTGCTTAGACATTGTGAATTGGATGTCCCATGGGCACCTCAAATTCAACATGTTTAAAATAGAAGTCATCTTTTCCTACAAACCCTCCCCACTTCCCATCTTTCCTATTACTGTCCAGGGTACAATCACCCTCCCAGTCATCCTGGCTCACAATCTGGATGTCACCCTTGACTTTATACTCTCACTGCACATCCAGCCTGTTGTCCAATCTTGTTATTTTAGCCTTCATAATATCTCTCTTGTATTTGGCCCATTCTCTTTACTCACATAGCCGCTACCTTTGTACAGATCCTTGCCACCCATCTCCTAGAATAATACAATATGTTTCTCTTTGGTTTCCCACTCTGATCCATCCTCCACTTAGCTGTCAAAGTTTTTGTTTTCCCTAAAATGCAGGTTTGCCCATGGCACCGACCCTTCTCCTACCTCAATAAAGTCCAGTGGCTCCAAATTATTTCTAGGATAAAGTCCTCCGTATAGCATTTAAAGCCCTTTGCCACCTTCCTACC
Organism: Trichosurus vulpecula; assembly: GCF_011100635.1. Classification (NCBI taxonomy): domain Eukaryota; kingdom Metazoa; phylum Chordata; class Mammalia; order Diprotodontia; family Phalangeridae; genus Trichosurus; species Trichosurus vulpecula. The sequence goes on from NC_050582.1 coordinate 20,326,525, forward strand.
TTTCCAGTTTTCTGACACTTTTGCCCCCTTTGTGTCTTCTATGATTCAGTTACTTGCTTTTCCTCACACATAATACTGCATCTTCTGCTTCCGTGCATTTCTCTTCATCATTTTCTCATACCTGGAATGCTCTCCCTCCTCACCTCTGATTCCAAGCTTCATTCAAGACTCAGCTCTGACCCATTTTCCCCTCCCCCCTAACCCCTGCCCTTTAAGATTCTTTCCATTTGCACTGATCTAGATCTACGTACAGACGTACATACCTTTGTGCATGGCTTCTGTCTCTGCTTTAGAATGTGAGCTCCTTGAGGCCAGGGACCTTTTCCCACCTTTCTTTGTATTCCAAGCACTTAGCAGGTGCCTAATTAATGCTTATTGACTGACTGAATCTCAAAGGGTTACTACAAGAAACCCAATAATAGCATGCTCCAGGTAAGATTTCTCAAATGTTTTCTACTCAGTTTGTGACTTGGGTAGTAATAGAAATTGTTTCATTCAATAGTTTCTCCTCTCTACCACCGACCTCAATTTCAGAAAGAAAGCGCTCGTTTTCTTTTCAAAAGGACTATCATTCCTTTCCCCTTTTCAGTTAATTAGAAGAAAGCCATACAACCTCTGACTTTTTACCTGGCTCTCTTCCATCTTCTGTGCTTAATGTTATGTGCTCAGTTATTTGGTACTTTTGGATCCTGAAAACGATTTGATTTGATGGTGGTATTCTGCTTTCAAGAAGACAGAACTGATGTGTTTTCTTATGTTTTCTATCTAATCTTTTTACATTTCACATGTTCATTTTCACATATTCTTTCTAGAGTTACCAGAGCTCATCCTAATGATAATCACTGGCTTCTAGTATAATGAGAAAAAGTTTGTGAAAATCTTTACAACTGGCATATCCTTTTTTGTACCTGTAGCCACAGCACCCAGAACAGTGACTGGCATGGAGGAGACATGGATCAGGTGTGCTGTTCATATGATATGAAATATCTAGGTGAAAACTTTTGAAATTCAATTAAAATTCAAGACATCCTCAAAATGGGTTCATGATTTAGGAATAAAGGCTGATACTATAAGCAATTTGGGAGAGCAAGGAATAGTTTACCTATCAGAAGAATTCACAACACAACAAGAGATAGGGAGCATTACAAAATGCAAAATGGATAATTTTGATTATGTTAAATTGAAAAGTTTTTGTATAAACAAAGCCAATGCAACAAACATTAGGAGGGAAGCAGCAAATTAGGAGAAAATCTTTACAACCAGTGTCTCTGATAAAGGCCTCATATCTAAAATATACAGGGAACTAAGACAAATTCATAGGAATACAAGTCATTCCCCAATTGAGAAATGGTCCAAGGATATGAAACAGGCAGTTTTCAGAGGAAGGAATAAAGATATGTATAGGCATATAAAAATGCTCTAAATCACTTGATTAGAGAAATGCAAATCAAAACAACTCTTAGGTACCACATCTCTCCTGTCATATTGGCTAACATGACAAAACAGGAAAACGATAAATGCTGGAGAGGATGCGGGAAAATTGGAACATTGTTACATTGCTGGTGGAGTTGTGAACTGATCCAGCCATTCTGGAGAGCAATTTGGAACTATGCCCAAAGGGCTATAAAAATGTGCATACCCTTTGACCCAGTAATGCCACTTCTAGGGCTGTATCCCAAAGAGATCACGCAAGTGGGAAAGGGACCTGTATGTACAAAAATATTTATGGCTGCTCTTTTTTGTGGTAGCAAAAAAACTGGAAATCAAGGGGATGCCCATTAATTGGGGAATGGCTGAACAAGTTGTGGTATATGAATGTAATGGAATACTATTGTGTTATAAGAAATGGGGACGATATGGACTTCATAGTAACCTGGAAAGACCTACACGATATGATGCTGAGTGAGAGGAGCAGAACCAGGAGAACATTGTACACAACCACAGACACATTGATTCTGTGATAACTAACTTTGATAGACTTGGCTCTTCTCAGCCATACAAGGTTCAAAGACAGCTCCAAAGGACTCATAATGGAAAGAGCTATCTACAACCAGAGAAAGAACTGTGGAGTCTGAATGCACATTGAAGCAAACTATTTTCTCTCTCTTTTTTTCTCTTCTTTTTTGGTTTTGTTTCTTCTTTCCCATGATTCATTCCATTGGTCATAACTCTTATTTACAACTTGACTATCGTGTAAATAAGTTTAATGTGAAGGTATATGTAGAACATCTATTGGATTCCATGCTGTCTTGGGTGGGGGGAAGGGGAAGAAAATTTGGAACTCAAAAACATGTGGAACTGAGTGTTATAAACTAAAAATAAAAAAATCTAAAAAAATGAAAAGGTGCGAATAGGTTACAATCTGCACTGATAAAGCAAGTACCTTTGTTGAGAGGATTACAGCTTTGTAACCTGAGAATGTCCTGTGCTCCATGTCTTCCTGGATGCACCACAGAATCAAACCAACTAATATTTTTCAGTCTCTTGAAGAAATTGGTAGGGGGCTTGTGTTTGTGTATGTAGAGGGGCACAGTTTCTTTTCTGAGCCATGGAGATTGATAGATGGAGACCAAAGCAACCCTGGTTGGTTTTTTAATCTAGTATGAGTATGTATGTATGTATGAGAAAGATGAGGATTATTATTATTAATAACATTAATATAGTGCTTTAAAGTTTGCGGCGAAGCACTTTGTATATGTCATTTCATTGTACCTTCACAATTAACTTTTTTTGTAATTTATTATTTTTCCCCAATTAATGTAAAAACAATTTTAACATTTAAAAAAATTTGAGTTCCAAATTCTCTCCCTTACTCCCTCCTCTACCCCCCTACCTTGAGAAGGCAAACAATTTGACATAGGTTATATATGTGTAGTCATGCAAAACACATTTCCATGTAAGTCATGTGCAACAAACTTTTGAGACAGGTGCTGCTATTATTAAATTCTACATTGTATTTATAAAAAAAATAAAATTCAAGACATCCTGCTTCCATAATGTTGACCATCTGGATACCTGGAAACATACAGATAATGAACTGAATGTATCTGTTTTTCTGTTTTTGGTTGTTCTAGAAACAAAGCAGCAACAAAAAAACCTAGAGGGCACAGTAAAGCAGCTGGAAAAGTTCACATGAAAACATCTGGATTATGCCTTTGCGATCAGGCATAAATACATGAACCATTCAGGAGAAATGGTTATCTTGTTGAAGAAGTCTGGGGATGGAAACAATACCTTTCTTAGCAGTCTAGTCAGTATGTTTAAATACCACAATGATCAATGGTCCTCCTTACATGAAAACAAAATTCTGCTGCTTTATGAGCCCATTTCCTATTCTCAATCATCTTTCTAATTGTTCAGCATGCTGTTCCAAAAGACCTTCCTACACTTGAACATAACAATTAATTCATAAAGGATTTTGGAACTGTGAAGGGGAAGGATTAGATGTGGGGAAAGGATATGTGGGAAAGGGCTTTAAAAGAAGCTGGAGGAGAGGACAAGGTCAGAGCTGAAGGAAAAAGTGTTGAAGATGAAGGGAAGGATTGGACCAGAAAAGGAAGAAGAGAAGAAGGTGAAGGGCCTGAAGAGGAAAAGAAAAGTCAGGAGCAGGAGTGAAGGATAGATTGGAGAAGAGAGAGACTTGAGAAAGAAAAGCCAATGAGATCATTATTGCAATAGTCCCTGGGAGGGGTGGTAAGTGCCTGACCTTGGGCAAAAGCTGTGTGATGGAGGGAAGGGGATGTATGCAAGAGATGTAGCTGGAGGTGTCGGATTGTAAAAGCACATGAGAGAGGTTAGGGCTAGATGAACAGGTCTAGGAATCATCTACACAGAGATGAAAATTGACCCTATGGGAGATGACGAGATCACCAAGAGAAGTAGTAAAGAGGGAAAAGAGAAAAGTGTATGGGACAGAACCTTGAGAGACACCCACAGTTGGTGGGCATGACAAAGAGGAAGATCTAGTTAAAGATAACTGAGGAATAGATGGACCAGAGAGAGAAGAATCATAAAAACTCATCAAGGAGAGAGTGATCCACAGAATCAAATGCTGCGGAGAGATTAAGAAAGATGAGGATTGAGTGCTATATTCTGTATATGTGCATAGTACTTGACATATAGTGAGCACTTTATAAATGCTTTTCACTGAAGCATTCATTAAGTCACTCATTTAAATGTCTAACCAGTTGTTCCTTAGGCTATTATTTGTGATTTGGGTTCTTGATTTCTAATTTGACCTTCTCCTATCCCTACTGAGATTCCTCAAATCCATTTGATTACTCTTGGTTACTCTATTGGGATATTTTCTTCTGTTCTTCGAGGATATGAACAAGAGAAGGGAAGCAGAATCATGTCTTTTAGATCCATTGCCTGATTACCTGAGAACCCTTGGCAGGGTATGGGAAAGCCAACAAATCATTTGAAGGGCATTGTTCAAGAGTAGACATTCCAGGATGTTAGGTTAGAGATGGAAATATTCTGCTAAGAGAATTTAATTAAGATGACTTTTTTCTCTAGCAAGTGTAAGTAAGAGGTTTTCATTATTTTTCCTTGGATAATTAGGATAGTAATTAAACAAACAAAAAAGCAGATAGTGAGCTAGTTTTACAATGCTTGTTGTATTGTTGTTGTATTAAACCCACTGAATCTGGCAACTGTCAGTTTTAATCCTAACAATACCAACCCAACCAGGTTTTCAAATTATACCAGTGTGGCAAATGGCTATCATTAACTATGCCTTTAGGATAGATCAATTTAGCCTATATTTTGTACTTGGTGCAATATGGCTGAAGTGGAGCTTTAAGTCACAAATAGGTACAGTTTGAACTGCTTACCCTTAGAAATACCTCTCTCTTTCTCAAAGAGCCTCTTTATACAGATTAAATTAAACCTACTACAGCAATAATCTTGACAGGTCATGTGGTATCATGGCATTAACTCCTATAGCATCCTGTGGGGGATGAGGAAGGAGTCTGAAAATCTAGCCCAGACTGAAATTAAGGACATTTTATCTTCTTGGTGAAGAATGAATTTAGTGTTTTCCATTTATTAATGGTTTTCCTGTTTTATTCAGCTTGTTAAAATGGAAGCTAAGGAAATATAAGCTCAAAAGGCAGTGAGTTTTGCTGCTGTATACATTCCATTGAAACGACTTTTTTAAAGCAGAAATGAAAAAATAAGGCCCAGAAGGTCCTGTAAAATGCAACCTATGTGATATTTTCCAGCCCTGAACCAACAATGAAGGCATCTCCATGCAGAAATGGGCTGCAGTGATGGGGAGTTAGTTGCGTTGTCTTTCCTTGCACCCTCTTTTGCCTATTGGGCTACCTAGGGAGTTTGGGGATCTCTTTCTACTTACTATTTCCGTCGGCACTCGCTAGCTCGGTCAATGCGGAATTCAGGTAAACTGATGAATCCCTCGGCTTTTTCGTCCTACCAGAAAAGAAAAGAGAATGTTGAAGAAACATTTTGAACAGAGAAAGCTGGGTGGGCCTAAAAATGAAGGAGAGTATCAGTTATATCACCTGACTCCGAGCCAGGTCACAAATGTGGTAATGAACATATTTTCCTTGACTGTTTATTCAAGAATGCAGCAGCTTACTTAGCATGTACTCGAAACAGCTTTCTGTAAAGTGAATGAACCGTGCATTCATTAAGCCAGTGAGAACAACAATCTCTTCTCTGTTAATGATAACACAGAGTTGCTTCAAAATATGCAAATAACTTTCAACATCTTCTGGGGCATTCAAAGCAGAGATTAACAAACAATACATCAATAAAGACCAGCAGCGACATTACCACTCAGAGCAACACATAAACACATTTCTAAACCATGTTAAATTGGCCAGTACAAAACAACATTTATACACACTAATCATTTTTTATCTCCAAAGTGCTTAAAAAATCTTTACAAATTAATTGGCTCATCATTGCTGGGCAGTAGATAAGTTGTGTTCTCACGTCACAGATGAAAAGTGTGAAGCAGAAAACTTAAATGAGCTTCATGGGGTGGATGTGTGTGTGTGGTATGGGGGAATGGCAGAGACTGGGACAGAGTCTCTTTGTGTAGTGCTGATATAACTGTGTCTTAAGACTTGCTATGAATGACACAAGCCTACTATATTCCAATAGTCTATAGAGCATGGAGGAGTCTGGGCTCTGCAAATCCCTTACACTGTGCTGTGTGGCATCTATGAAGTCATTCAGCCTGAGTTTCTGTTTCTTCAGGGGTATAAAAGACATCATTCTGTGACAGTGAACTTGGAGTTAGAGGTCCTGAATTCAGATCTGTCACTTACTGCCTATGTGACCCAGGGTAACCACTTTTAGCCTTGGTGTCCTCGTCTGCAAAATAAAAGGCTTGGACTAGACAAATTCTGACGTTCCTCCCAACGTTAAATCCTACAACTGAAAGCTTGTTTCCAGACTAAACATTCCTAGTTCTTTCGAGTGTTCCTCATATGAAATTTTTTCCCTTTCGTTGTCTATCCCAGGAACCTTCCCTGGAACATACTTCCATTTAATAAGGTACCTCTTCAAATGCATCAATCTCTTAGAAGTGGAATAACCACTCAAAATGTGCCCCAATCAGGGCAGAATCCAGTAGAATGACAGCCTAGGTTGATCTGGACATTATGCTTCTCTTTATGTAGCCAAAACAGCTACATTAAATTCTTTTCGGGAGCTACATGACAGTGTTGACTTATATTGAGCTTCCAGTCCATTGAAATCCTTAAGCCTTTTTCACATGAACTGCTATGAAGGCATGCTTCCCCCTCATCCCTGTTCTGTACCTTTGCAGCTGATTTTTTAAAATCAGAATGTAGAATTGTATATTTATTTTTGTTAAATTTTGCCTTTCTTCTAGATCATCAAAATGATCTTTTTGGATCCTGATTTTATCCTACAGTATATGAGCTATCCTCCTCACTTCTGTCATTCACCAAATGGATAAGCATATCATTTCTTTCTTTATCCAAGTCACTGATAAAAAGGCAAAATAGTCAAGACAGCTAGGTGGCAGCATAGTGGATAGAGTGCTGGGCTTGGAACTGGAAGACTCATCTTGCTGAGTTCATCTGGCCTCAAATACATCCTAGCTGTGTGACCCTAGGCAAGTCACTTAAGCCTGTTTGCCTCACTTTCCTCATCTTTAAAACAAACTGGAGAAGGAAATGGCAAACCACTCCAGTATCTTTGCCAAGAAATTCTCAAATGGGATCACAAAGAGTGGGTCACAATTGAAACGACTGAACAACAGCAATGACAGAAAACCATGTGGCACACTCCTCTCCAGGATAGTCATTTGTTGGCACCTAACTGAACTAATCTTTCTCTATGCTGTCCACAGGGATATTATAAAGATCTTGTAAAATGCCTTGGTGAAATCCAGATAGACAATGCTTACAGCATAATCTAGCAGTTTAGTTATAAAGGAAGAAGGCTAGTTTGACCAACTCAAATAATCACTGTTTTCCTCCCTGAGCATTCACAAAGAATTCATCTAATAAAGCGTCCTAGAATTTTCTGGGGACCAGCATCAGGGTCTATCTACCTTTATCTCCATCTTGGACAACTGGGATGTCTGTCTGTCTACAGGGGTTTTTTGTACTTTTGTTCTCCAAAGTTCCTAAGAGATCACTCATCATTTCATTCTCTGAACCAGGGAAATAAAGCTCATATTTAGGAATTAACTCCTATATCTCCTCATCTGTCTTGGGCTTCCAAGCTTCTTACCTCTTCTGTCCTGAATGTCATTTTCCTTAATAGCAGAGACGGAAGCAGAGCAGGAGTTGGAGAGTTACTCTTTTGCCCTGCTATCTATTAGGCTACACTAGCTCTTATTCTTTCTTTATCTTTTTCTCTGCTTGGAACAGAACTTGAAAGCCATCTTTGTCCTTAATGCTTTCCCCAGCCGTGGATTCATTGCAGTACTTAGCTCGGTGCCCAGCATAAATGCATGCTGCTTACCTGCTTGCATGTATAGGCTTTAATCTTCCTAACATTCTTACAAACCAATACATGACACTCTTCTGTATTTAGAAAGATCATGGGAGTTTTGATGTGGAAAGGACTTCAAGTCCATTCCCCTTATTTTATAGAGGAGGAAACTGAGGCTCAGACAGGACAAGGACTCTCTCAAGCTCACAAAGATAATGACCCAGGTCCTCTGACTCCAAATCTAGAGCTTCTTCTACAACATCCATATTTATCCTTGGATATGAGAACCTTCTTTCATATTTGTATTTGACTTTTTTTGATGGGGAGATTAGTTTGGCCCTGTGATTTCATCAGTCATTGGATATTTTAGGGTCAGGCTATGCTATTGATAAGATGAAGAAGCAATGGAGAAAAGTAATTTTTTTCCTATTTAATGTAGGCATAAAGCCCGAGAGTAGTATTTTTTCATAATGGGAAAGGTGGGAGTGTTTTTGACTACAGGATATAAATTTTCCCATTTGCGCACCCTCTTTAACGATATTAGTGTCTGTGAATTCTCTTCCAGTAAGAACTGTGTCCTCATTGGCTTGCCTCCTACTATTACATACTGTTAGCAAGCCATTGCTTATGAATTTGTCAGAAATGCCCTTCTCTAATTGAGCCAAGGCTTCTCTGGGCCAAAAGGATTTGAAGGAGATTCTCTCCCTCTATATATACTTACATTTGGGTTGGTATACCAGTAGAGGGACGATTCTTTTAGAATGAACCAGTATTTTCTCCATTTTTGGGTGAAATAGCCTTTGCCATCATTCTTCTTCCACAGCCAGCCTTCGCAGTCTCCATGGCCCAAGTCTTTGCAGGAGATGCGTCTTCGGCTTCCACTGTTCCAAGAACTCCCTGTGAGGTGAAGGAAGACAAGGTAGGAATGAATTCCTATATAGTCAACTTGCTGCCCAGGATAGGGACATAACAGGAGAAAGGCAGCTAAACAAAAAGTATACTACTCTGGTCTTTTAATCACTGCTGGGGTCCTCTTAATCTATCCAATCTAGCCAGCAATACCTGACAACAAATTCTTTTCCACCCAAACAATGGTATCTTTGCAACTGCCAATAAGAATCCACCCACCAACAGAAAGATTCTTTCTTTCCCTAATACTATGGAACAACCTTTGGAAAGAACAGGAGATTAGCAACTACATTCAAGGGTGTATTCCAAAAAAGTTATGTCTGTATAAGAGTCTAAAAACATTCATACAATTGAAAAAATCAACACAGATTTGGACAGAGTTGGTAGTTATTAGGCTGTCCAAATTTTTTTTTTTACTAAAAATAGATTTAGTGTTGTGTTTTTTTTCTCATCTTGCTCCTAGACTGGTTAGTGGCTGGAGCAATTGACTGTTGTGACAAACCCTGCTAGGACAGTTCTTTGCAAAAGGAAGCGATGACTATATAAATACAGTATTCAACTCTGAACCCTGTCAGACTGCTCTGCTGGGCTCCATCACTAACTGAGAGCCAACTGACTCACCAGGTTCATCCACCAAAACATTTTTTAGTTTGAGTTATTATCATGTGTCAGCAAAAGATCTTGACCACAGTCTTTGGGTCAGTAGTTGCATTCATAGGTACTTAGCTTATAAACTATAAGCGTTCCTTTGGAATTTAATTTCAACTGCAGTAGAAGAAAAAACAATAATGCCTGCATTGAATCTACTCTCAGCTCTATGAGAGCCAAAAGAGACTGGGACTCTGCTTGGCAGCAGAATTTGACCCTTTGTTTTCTGAAATTCTAAACATCTTACTTAATAACCATGAAATTTCAGTATCTCTTCTATGAACTGAGTTCTTCCCTGGTGCCTATATCGCTTTTCCTGCAAAGCCTGAGGCAAATTTAATTACAGTATTAGACATTTTCGTTGGAAAAATCCAGTTTATGTTGTTACATTAATTATAATTGTCTTACAGCTGTGCAGCACTGTTAGAAGTGTGTAGCACATTAAATTGCTTTTTTTAACCCTTACTCCAGGGTCCAGTTCATAACAACTGTGCTAACTGCCGCAGAGACCGTAGCACCCTGGGCAACATTCAGAACCTAGAGGCCTTCCCTGCTTGTGTCTTCAGAGACAGGATCAAGCCCACTACTGTGCCAACCCTGCATGTTTCTGATGAAGCCTTTAGGCAGGTGGCAGCAGGGGCTTCTTTACAAAGCAGCAGCAGCCATGTTTTCCCCTGTCCTTGGCTACTTCTTCTAAGCAATCTCTTTTGTCCTTAAGTCTTAGGAGTGCCTTGGTTTGTCTTCGTGAAAGTGCCGGAACATCTCTCTGTTTGGCCGTTGTTTCAATGAGTTAAGAGGACCTTGCTCCATCTTTTTGGACGGTTTGATTCAGGGTGGGGGGTGCTGCCCACAGAGTAGCTGGCTTTCTAAATTATTACCTTAATACAATGACCAATGCTGGTGAGCCACAGACAAATTAGGACTACATAAATGATCTAATCCAGTGAGTCAAATTCAAATAGAAATGGCCCACTCAACCATCCATAAGGATCCCCGCAGGCTGCATATTGATTTAGCTTTTAAAATATAATGTCCTCTATGTTTTATTATATATTTTTCAAATTTTGTTAAATATTTCCCAAATACATTTGAATCTGGTTTGGACTGCATTTGGGAGTGTCGCAGGCTGCATGTGGCCCAGCAGTTGGGCATTTGACACCTCTGATCTAATCCACCCCATTCATTCTTGAGAGGAGAAAACTAAGGCTTAGCAAACCAACTCAAGTGACCCACTTGAAGTTGTGTGACAAGTTAGTGGCAGAGCTGGGATTAGAACCCAAGTGCCTTATGTCATGCTGCTCACCTCCTTTATCCACTAAGCGCTACACAGGCCGCTTGGGATCCCTGGATTGCTTTCCCTGGATTTTAGGTCTGAATATGGACGATGAAGCTTGAGATGACTTATTAAAGTATGACTGTTAAATGGGAAATTAATGATGGGAAGAAATTTTCCTAATTTGAGAAGATTAATCAGAAAACATGCCCCCTTCTACATGTTGAGCATGGCCCTATCTTTGTAAAAGGGGAAAAAAATGAGAACAGATTTTTAAAAAAAATTTGAATACAAAGAATAATTTCTATAATTTACCTCTGGACCATTTCTTGGTTTTTTCTCTCAAGGAAGTGTAGTGGAAAGACTATTAAAAAAGAGAAAATGTGAATTAATAACAGTTCATGCTTCATACAATAGTAATCATACTTATTAAACTATCATATTGTATGTGTTTATAACCATGGTTTTGTTCATCTCTGTCATTTCAAGAAACAGCAAAAAATGAATTTTGAATGGCAGCAGATTTTTAAAGGCATATTCAAAGAGTAACAAGCTAATTATATACAGAAAGAAAGAATCTGCTTTATTGGCTTACATCAGACCCTTCAATGCCTGAAGGTTGTATTTTGCTGATAATGAGCTAATATTTGTATCTGTAAAGCACAGCATAAAAGATTTAGGCAAAACCTTTTCAACGGAGCCCATATACACTCTTCCAGCCTAAGCTGGGATACTAAGGTGAAAAAGCAAAGATTCCTCTAGGTCCTTTCCAGTCCATTTGTTAACCTCTTCTCATTGCTTTATTGTGTTTCTCTAATAAATGGTGTTATTAGCAAAAGAACACCATTTTACATTTGAATAGCACTGTATATAAAGTGTCTGATATGTTTTCAAATCATTCTCTCATTTATTCTCTTATTTATCTTCACAATGGCCCTGGGGAGGAAGGACAGGATGATGATGATTATCTCCATTTCACAGATGAGAAAACTGAGGCCTACACAGTAAGTTAGTGGCAGGAGATGGAGGACTAGATATTTCCCTCGATCTTCATGACCTCTCAGACCTCTCCAAAATAAGAATTATACACAAGAGGCAGAGCAATTCAAACTATTTCCAGTTTAAGATACCATGTACCCTAAAGAGAAACCACAGAAGGGAATAGCATAAATCTATTCTGAAGAACAAAGGAACTCAAAATGCAACCCAAAGTGACATACTGTGCAAATCTGAGCCTAATTATTGGTGAAAAAGATGGGCATTCAATAAAAAAGAGGCATTTGAAACATTCCTATAAAAACCAGACTGAGGAGATTATTTGCTTTGCCAACAGAAATATCAGAAAGGTAAGCAAAACTAACAACCATGAAAGGTGTCGGTGATCCTGTTCCTTCCTGTCTTCTCCAGCAGATTGTCCCCTCCATCAACCTTACTTTCTCATTTACCTTCAGTCTCTCCCTGTCTAATGGCTCCTTCCCAACTATAAACTATAAACTTCCCAACTATAAACACATCCATGTCTCCCCCATCCTCAAAAAAGTCTCATTTGATCCATCCATTCCTGCTATGATCCCATTTCTCTTCTCTCTTTTGTGGCTAAACCCTTTGAGAAGACAGTCTACAACCGAAGAATTCACTTCCTTTCCTCTTATTTCTTAAGTCTCTACAATCTGTCTTCCAACTTCATTAATGAATGTTTCCAAAGTAATTGCCAAGTCCAATGGCCTTTTCTTGGTCCTCATCCTTGTTGCCCTCCCTGCAGTCTTTGACACTGTCGATCGCCCTATTCTCTCTAGGTTTTCCTGACAGTACTCTTTCCTGGGTCTCCTCCAAGCTGTATGAACACTCCTCGGTATCCCCTGCTGATTCATCATCCAGTTCACACCTGTTACTGTAGGTGTCTCCAGGGTTCTGTCCTGGGCCACCTTCTCTCGCTATACTATTTTACTTAGCTATGTCAGCAGTTCTCATGGATTCAATTATCATCTCTCTGCTGATGATTTTCAGATCTACTTAGCCAGTCCTAACCTCTCTGCTGACCTCAACTCTCATATCTGTAACTGCCTTTTAGATATCTTGAACTGGGTGTCTTCTAGCCAACTTAAACTTAACACGACCAAGACTGAACTCCTTATCTTTGTTCCCAAGCCTTCCCCCTTCCAAACTTGTGTATTGCTGCTGAGGGTACCACTCTCCTCCCAGTCACCCAGGCTCACAACCTTGGTGCCATCCTTGACTCTGCACTCCTCAACACTCATGTCCAATCTGTTGCCAAGGCCTGTCAACTTTACATTTGCAACCTCTCTCCTATGTGCCTCCTTCTCTCCTCTGATACTGCCACCACCCTGGTAAAGACTCTCATTATGCCTAGAATATTGCACTAGTCTACTGATTGGTCTCCCTGCCTTTTAAGTCTCTACACATTCCAGTCCAGCCTCTACTTGGCTGTTAAATTGACCTTCTTAGCACAAGTATACCTTGTGTACTTGGAGGGTTACACCTTATTCCCCTTCACATATTCTGGGATCTAGTGGGTCTGGTTTCCTTGCAGTTCATCTCTTTCTCATGGGCTCCCTGGCTTCCTTTAGATCTCAGCTAAAATTCAACCTTCTCCAAGAAGCCTTTCCCAATCCCCCTTAATTCTTGTGCCTTATCTCCAGTTTATGCTGTAAATATATTGTTTGTAGATAGTTGTTTGCATGCTGTTTTCACCATTAGACTGTGAGCTCCTTGATTTTCTTTTGTCTTTCTTTGTATCTCCAGCTCTTAGCACAGTGCCTAGCACTGTACAAGGCACTTAGTAAGTGCTCATTGACAAAGTAACAACAGAGAGACCATTAAGCGTTTTGTTTCTAAAAGCCTGCAAGGGGAAATGGGTAAAAATGTAACTTAAATGGAAAAACTGATGGTATAGAATAGGCTTGAAATAACATCGACTAAACTTCACCACACTTGACCTACAGGTGAATCAACATTAAACTGCAGAATGGGAGGACATCTAAAAGTGGAGAAGGAAGATCAAAGGGCATGTGTGACATACCCTAATCAAAGCGATGGCAAACCAGAAAGGGAAGATAGCTCCTGTAGTCTCTCAAAGGGGAGGGAGCTTATGGGAGAAAGGGTGGTGTGGTAAAGGGGAGAGTGATTGAAAGCAGGGGAAAGAAAGAGGGAAATCTCAATTCAGTGGTGGTGGGGGTCTTGCTGAAGAAAACTTCCATGGGAGAAGGGAGACATTCTATAATGGGAGATTGGGACCTTGCAATGAACATAATCTGCACAGATATAGTGCTTAGGGAGGCCACAGCCTCTGAGAGAATTGCGCCTCCATGGACAGCATCCTGCCTCAGGGGAAGAAGAATCAGAGCTCTTGGGGATAAATGACAGCCAGAAAAGTGTGAGGGCATGCACCTAGAGAGGAAATTTCATGGGAAATGGGAAAAAAAGATCATGGGGAAGGTAGGGGCTCATAATAAGTTACATGATTAGGGACATAGAAAAATTTCTATCATGGGGCATTGCTTCTATCCTCTCCTCTCTCTCTCTCTCTCTCTCTCTCTCTCTCTCTCTCCCCTTCTCCCTCTCTCTCCCTCCCTCTCTACCTCCATCCATGAATTGCTATTTCTAAAAGTAAGGCACAAGTGGGGAGGGGAAAGGGCATAAGATCTATAAAGCAATTAACTAACACAGAGATTCAAAAGAGAGGCCTTACAAATTTAATATTTTAAATCCATGCAGAATATAGAGACAAAAGAAAGAAAGAATCAGAGTATAAGACCCTAGAATAGACTGAAAACAACCAATGAAGAGAATGAGGGAAATAAATCTTTGGCCTACCCTGGCCAATTCGCAGTTTCTAAAAGATAATTCTCTCTCTCTCTCTCTCTCTCTCTCTCTCTCTCTCTCTCTCTCTCTTTCTCTCTCTGGGCTTGGTAAGATTGGAGCTGAGTCTTGACAAAATCTAGGGAGTAAGTGGAACCTAAGAAGCAGAGCTGAGGGGGAAGAGAATTCTAGGCACAGGGGACAGCCACAGCAAAGGTGTGAAGCCTTTCTTTGTTCTCCTAGTAGGCACTTAATAAATGCTTGTTGACTGACTGACCTTCATTTCAAGACTAGCCCTACCTTCATTCATGATTCAAGGAAGTATTTGGCATATTCTGGCCAACTTTCCTAGTCTATAATCTGACTTCAGAAAAGCAATGAATTAGTCATATTACTTCATGACCTGGTTTCCTTGAATAATTAGGAGTCAGTATATATTGGTATATTTAGTTATGTTTCCTGAAAATGGGAGATTATTCCAAGTCCACACATAATACCTTAGATATAGAATCAACAGGCACTTTCCTATCACTATTTCTTTAGTGATACCCCAAAAACCTTTGAAGAAATGATTGAAATATATATTATTCTTTTCATCTCCAAAGTCCTGCATCCATGAACTGGCTGCTTCCTGGCAAATGTTTGCTAACGGCTAATTTACCGCTTTCTGTTCATGGTTAGGCCACCTGCTCTTGCATCAATCAGTCTATACTCAGGGAATAGAAGCCCATTCTAATATTATCCTCAAACAGTTAAGAAGCTAAATCTGCTGCTAAAATATATGTGTGTGTATTTATACACAAGCAGACAAGTATCATACTCCAAAGTAAAAAAGAAATGAGTTTTGGATTATCTGACTCATGTCCCCCTTCCTCTACTAACATGGATTAGCAAATGTGACTATACAGTCAGGGCCAGATGTTCAGAGACATTCTGATGGGAAAATTTTGTTTTAGGCCAAGAGTGGAAAATAATGAAAAGAGAATGCTTTCTCGGATTAAACATTCTTCTAGCTTGCCCTGAAATTTGAGACCAAAAATGCTGGGAAAGCTAGTCCATTTTTGTTCAGTCATTTCAGTCATGTCTGACTTTTCATGCCCCCATCTGGGATTTTCTTGGCAAAGGTACTGGAGCTGTTCACGATTTTCTTCTCTAACTTATTTTGCAGATGAGGAAACTGAGGCAAACAGGGTTAAGTGACTTGCCTAGAGTTGCACAGCTAGTAAGTGTCTGAGGCCAGCTTTGAACTCAAATCTTCCTGACTCCAGGCATAGCACTCTATCTGCTGTGCCCCCTAGCTGCTGTAAGCTAGTCCATAGGGAAATATTGTGAGGGAAGAGACAAAATAAGCAAAATGGCATTAGCATGACTGAGAAGAGAGGGCATATGTAGGAAATCCCAGTGGATGGTACTACTGTCAGCCTCTGGCTAAGATGCAAGCTCAAACCTTGAGCAACTTTAAGTAGGTATGTAAGTGGGGGCAAAGCCCAGACTTCACCCAGAGTCTCATTACTTTGGTTGTATCTCCCATTCTGAGTAATAACAATGTACAGAAAGGAAGTGATTATAATTTTCATTATTTAATGATGAAATTGCCAGGGGAAGAGACTTGGAAAACACCAGGACTTTATGAATGCAGAAGCTGATTTCTGATTGAATGTGAAGGAGACAAGACTCATTTACCATTGGTAGGCATAGATGAGCACACAAAAGACTGAGAGACATTGAACTGGTAAAAAGCAAAAGACAAAGGCAATATTTAATTGTATTTTAGCTCCTTTCCAAATGTAGAGAGACAGCTGTGGTGTAGTGGCTGGAGAAGTGGCCTTAGAGCCAGCAAGACCTGGGGTCAAGAGCCATACTGGCCATGTAACTGTGGGCATGGCCTTTAACCTCCCAGTGCTGTGGGCAACTCTCCAAAGACTCTTCATTGCAAAGAAGGTGCCAGCTTGTATTAGTAGAGGGAGTTTGCTCAGCTACGAGTTTATCCTACCAATGAAATCACGATTCCAGCCTCTATCCACATCCCTTTGTATGTAGAGGTAGGAAAGGTCGGGAGCCATCCTCATGGCTTTTTTTTTTATCTAAAAAGATGGCTGTGTATAGGAGACAGATCTTTTGAGGCCTTATTTTAGACTTTAAAAATTTGTCCCCTAAAATGTGGGGCTGTGCCTAATGATTTCAGCTGACTTGAGCACTGTTTTAATGTGGTTGGGGGTTTGATTACAATGAGGGAAGGTTAGCTTCATTTTGTTCCTACCTAGGCTGGCTCTCTTGCAAACTGTGCCAGTGCTCAGAAAAGGGATCAGTTGAAATACAATGGATAGACCAATACAAATATAGCCTCACTCCTGAAAACCTGAAACTCCTGAAAATTTAAAGCATATGCCTAATTGATGGTAGGTTGATAGTGTAATTTTACATATATATATTATATGTATGTATGCATGCATGTATCTATCTACCTATCTATCAGATGGTACCTTGAATGTTATCCCCAGACTGTACACCTATATATGAATTGTTAGGGTAATAACTGCTTGAAGATACCTTAACATTTTTTAAACTATACTTGGAAAGGGGAGAAGTAAACATTGCAAAAGGATCTTTACAGCTCTATTTACTTTCTCCTCATCTTTCTCATTGCTCAGACTTCTTACTTGCAAAAGTTCTGCAAACTCTACTTCACTCCCTACCTCTGCCATCCAGATTCTTGCTGCTACTGCTTTGTACTAAGTATCATCTTCATTTCCTCTTACTATTCTTTTTCTATACCCATACTTGGAATGGTTCCTGTCCCCTGTGAATATTCCTCCAAAATGCCTCATCTCTCTTAGATACATACCTTTTGAGGGCCACTTTCTAGCTAGAATGAGCTGTGATACTGTCATACAGAAAGTGTTCTTAAAATGTTCCTAAGAACACAGACTATTTCCACTTAAGTACATAGAGACCATATACTGTTTTGGTGTTCTATGAGCAATCACTATTTTTACAAAACAAACTTAACAGATGGGATTTAGCTCAAATAATTCCATCAGAAGCCAAGGGTAAAAGATAAATTAATCAAATTTTTGATGATGTGCAGGGCAATTAGACAAGGCACAGAGGGCAGCATGAGGCATTATATGTATACACACACACACACACACACACACACACACACATATACACACTATTCACTCACCCCTTTCCTGAGCACTGGTGCTAGTCATAAGTCCTAGGGAACCACAGTCATACTCAACAGTATTCACATAGCCAACAGTCCCATAAGCCACTTTGGCCTATCCCTCCAAAAGACTGAGAATTTGTCATATCAAATATTGTTTTTATTCCAGTAAAAGGAAATACAATTGTGATAAAGAAAAAGATGGCATCCTGTGGGTTCTTTTCACCGGCTCAATTTTGCTGAGTTAGAGCAGAGAACACCAAAAAGAGATGCATGTCCAGAGGTTGTCTTGCCATTTGGAGAACAAGATTTCAGATACGACCACAGAGAAGGCTGATGTAATTAAGCTGACACTAAATTCTGGAGCTTTAAAGTTGTCTTTATGATTCAATGGATGAGAAGGCAGAAATGTAAAATCTCAATAGCTTATCCAGACCATCCTCTAGGCACCCAGGGAAGACTATTTCTTCTTGGAGAATTCATTTCCAATTTAATTCTATTAAACAATCTCCCCCCACCCACATGCTAATAATTGGGTGTCTATCACTTTTGGAGACTTTCCAGATATTTGAGGTCTGCATTTTTTATCTGCAACCCCATTCCTTTGTAAAACAATCCTATTTTCTGTATCTAATTTATGTGTCATGACTTCAATCTGGCTTTCACTTTTTGGTTGACCTATTGTGGCCCTGGACCAAAAGAAAAATATCTCACTAGCAGCATTCTTTTCACTTCCAAACTAGCCATAGAAAACAATGTCCTAGGGGCTAAGGCTAGAAGGGTTGTTAGCTATGAGGCAGTCCAATTCTTCATTTTCCAGAAGAGGAAACTGAGTCTTAGAGAAAGGAAATGCTATGCTTAAGATTACAGAGGTCGTAGTGTGGATTTGAAATCAGATCCTCGGACTCCAAACTTCCTACTCTTCCCCCTCCACCATGTGGCCTATCATTTGCAATTTCATTAGATTAAATGAAGATGCATACTCCATGTCTTGCCCAGAAGACAGGTCTGATCATCCGCAGAGCTGTTGCTGTGATATCTGCAAACAACATGGAACTTCTCCAAACTCACAAAGACAGACTGTCTAAATGAGTCCTGAGCAACCAATTTGTTCTTTTCCTATGTGCCACCTAGGCATCGTGATAGCTTGAGAGGATATCAGCTGAACCAGGAGGTAAACTTTCGGGGCTGCCTATCTTAAAAGCTTCTTTTTCGACACAATAAACACATGGGGATTTCATTTGAGCACTGCATCCATTCATGTAATTAAAACATGGAATTTGTTTTAAAATATTTCCCCTGGAAGGATGCCAGAGGGGATTAATCTACACATAAAAAAATAAAATGAAACCCAAACCATTAGCTCTTTATAAAACACAGCTTTATGAGATTTAATTAAAACATGATTTCATTTGTTCAGTAGGTTGAATCTACTTTTCTCTTTATTTTGCAAAGGGAAGTGTTGCAATTTAAAGGACAATTTTCATATATACAATGCAAATCTGAAAAGTCAGACTCTCAAAGAAAATTTCTAATCTAAAAGATTATCAGGAAATCCCCCCATAATCTTGACTAAGGATTGGGAAGGAAATGATTCCAAGGGGAATATCTGAAGACCACAAGATTTGAGGAGATGAAAGTATCATTTGGAACTGGTGCTAATAAGGATCCCTGACTAGGAGGCCCAAAATGAAATGGAAGACAAAGCAGTGGACGGAAAGATCATTTTCTTGACACGATATGATGTTAGTGGGGGCAGAAGCTGGAAAGCATCAAGGTGATTATAGGATTTGAGTCTGGGCTCTATCCCAGCCCGTGTCTAGGGTGAGTGACTTAACCATTATGTGTTCCAGGGTCTTTATCGATAAAATAGATGACATCAACAGTAGCCTGGCCTAGCTCTCGCTCAAAATGGGAACTGGGGGAACTGGGGAAGCTGCCTTATTTCCCATAGGCTTTGCTTCTCCTTGATGAGTCCCTTTCCCCTTGCCCCACCCAGCATCCTACTGCTTTTACTAGTTTGTCTCACTTCTCTAATCTTTCCCCCTTCATTTCATCCCTCATTGGAACCTATTGCTTTCAGGAGCTCATCTCTTTCCTTTGCAGTGTGTGCTGACTACAATGGCTTTCCCTTGTGTTCTTCAAAAATGGCCTCTCAGTAGTCACTGCCTTCTTAAAAGTTACATTCAATTTGCAAGACTTTGTCTTCTGTCCTCACCACAACAACACCCCTCCCCCAAGTGAGGATGAAAGGAAAACAAACCCCTTGTTACAAACAAGTATAATCAAGCAAAACAAATTTCTGTATTGGCCATATAAAAAAAGTCTCAGTCTGCACTCAGTCCTTCGCCTCTCTATCAGGAGGTGGGTAGTATGTTTCATCAAGAGTCTTCTGGAATTGTGATCAGAATTCCTAGCTTTTTTGGAGTTGTTTGTCTTTACTTGATTGTTGTCATTGTATAAATCAGTCTTCTAGTTCTGTTCACATTACTCTGTATCAGTTCATACAAGTCTTCCCAGGTTTCTCTGAAACTGTCCCCTTAATCATGTCTTAAAGCACAATAATATTCCATCACATTTATATACCACAACTTGTTCAGACATTCCCTGATCTATGAGCCAGTTTCTAACCCTGGGGAAAAATGAGTATCTTATCTTAAAGGGTCATAGGCCACAGATTTCAAACTAGAAAGGAAGTTACTTACTCCAGTCACTTTAATTTACAGATGAAGAAGCTGAGGCTTAGAGAGATTAAGTAACTTGTCCAAGGTTTTGAAGGTAGGTGATATAGAATATTACTAGTTAGAATGGAGCAGCTAGGTGGTGCAGTGGATAGAGCCCTGGGCTTGGAAACAGGACGACTCATCTTACTGAGTTCAAATCTGACCTCAGGCACTTACTAGCCTTGCGACCCTGGGCAAGTCACTTAATCCTGTTTGCCCCAGGTTCCTCATGTGTAAAATGAGCTGGAGAAGGAAAAGGCAAACCACTCCAGTATCTTTGCCAAGAAAACCTCATGGTCATGGAGAGTCAGACATAACTAAAACAACCTGACAACAACAAGAGTTGGAAGGGACCCTAAAGGTCATCTCCTGCCTTCATTTTGCAGGTGAAATAGCTAGTTAATGTTAGAATGAATATTGGGGCCCAGTACTCCCAACTCCCACTGTACCATGCTGTCTGTGTCTATTGGTTCCAGACAGAATAGAGAGATAGAGGACTGTACCTAAATAAATTGATCTGGATCAGTTAAGGTTCAGCTAATGGCAAACTCTGTGGCTTGACAGGAGACTGTCCCATCAAGTGGCTGTCCTAAACTGAGACTGTAGGAAAAGGTGAGGACATATGAAACTGCATTTCCATGTGTCTCCATGTGTGATACTCTCTGCATGTACACACACACACATATGCTCATACACTATGTTTCCTTCCAGAGTGTGAAAAATGACTGCAGGAAAAGGAAAGAAACCTGATGGTTGGGTCATTCGAAAACATATTAAAAAATCTCTCAACCTAGCCCTTCAAAAGGGACTATAGACAAGCTCCTCTTGTGAAGGCAAGATTAAACTGACCCTATCTTTTCCTGCATATTTTTCACGTGTCTCCTATTTTTCTCTCTAGAAGATATTTACAAGCATAAAAGCAAGCAGCACTTTTTCTGGCTTTGAGGAAAATCTAAGGGATATCATAACTAATATCACATTTTACCTACAATATTTATGACCATGCGAACTTAGGTTCAGCAGATTTCTTAGGCACTAACAAAGTTTTGCAAGGAGATGTCCCAACTGACCTAGAGAGAATCTGATCAGTTGGCAGGCTAATTACCTACAACATCCAAGTTCTTTATGGCAGTTTTTTGAAAAGCTAGTTTGACGACTGATCAAATTCAGCCTGGTGATATCTTTCCACAAAAGATACTCTGGATTCCCATTAGTGGAACAAATCCTCAACAATCATGGTACCTTACATGAAGAACTCTCTGTTTATGTGAAATGGCAAATTGTGTGCTGTGGTGCTATATGATCTTAAGATGGTATGGTGGGGGGGAAGAAGGAACAATTTAAAAAATTTTATGCAGCTTATCAATTAGTGGGAGTTCCTACTGAGGTGAAGAAATAATATCAAAGCTTTCCAAAATACCTTCCAGTATCTTGAAAGGTTGTCATATAAGTGACATATGTCAACTACTTAGTACAAAGAGTAATGGTAAAATAATAGGAGGGTCGATTACTGAAATCACAGAATGCTATAAAGCTGAACTCTCATTCCCCTGAGAAAAGTGTAATTCTATTCCCTTTCAGTATTCCAAAGTGAATGACTTCTGCCTCTCACTGAAAAGATACAGGCTGCAGTACTTGGAAAAGACTGTATGCCTGACTCTAGCTACAAATGCTAACTGAGTTTTATTAGACTCACAGAACAAAAGAACTAGAATCTCAGAGATTATCTAGCCAGATCCTCTCATTTTTACAGGGGAGGAAATTGAGGCTCAGAGCAGGGAAGTGACTTTGTTTATGAAGCCTTCCCTCCCTCATAAAGCATCCCCACTCCTGGCAGGGATGTTGTCTCCTGCTTCTCTCTTCATATAAAAAGTTTTCTCAAACATCGGTCCCATTAAGAAAAAAAAAACTTTCAAAAAAGTTTCATACTAAACTGTTAATGACTACCTAGAACTACCGTGTTACTATTTTCCCACTGGAAAACTCTCATAGATTACAGATCCAATGAATCAGTGAAGAAGTATAAATAACTGTGGCCAAAGATACTGTACCTATGTAAGCCTAATTTGCATAATGGAGAAAAGAATGTTTATACTATCAGGCTCACAAGAGAATGAAGAAAGAGTAATCTGTAAAGTGCTCTCTAAATATATGTAAACATATGTTGTTGTTGTTATCCTATCTTTGCCACTTTTGTTTTCACCTTTCACTTCCACCAGGGCTATCCTTGAGTAGCTAGATAGCTTGCCTAATGGGATTGGAGGGGCCTTAGAATGGCCCTGTCCATGACAATGTACCCTACTGGCCTGTAACTTATGCCTGTAATAACTGTTTCCTTCTTTAGAACTTTATTTCCTTTGTTTAAGTAATGGCTTTCTATTTGATGCACAAGAACAATAACTCTTGTCTCCAATGTAGGAAGCTCCCAGGATCCTCTCTTTTTCTCTCATTTCAATATACTCTGGAGACAATCTCTAGAGTAGGTGTTTTAACATGGGTTCCACAATCCATGGGGAAATCTCATGGAGTCCCTGAACTTGGATGGGAGAAATTCTGTCTTTATTTTCACTAACATCTAAGTGAAATCTATCATTTCCTTCGATTATGAATGTAAGCAATGAACATGATTCTGAGCAAGGGGCCATGGGCTTCAGCAGCCTATCAAGGGGTTCCATGACACCAAAATGGTTAGCAAGCTCTGCTCTAGGGAGTCTGTATTCTCTCCTATCTACCTTTGCTGGTTGCTGACTGTCTGGGTGACAAGGTGAGAGGTGCCACAGAAGCTGCCAAAACTATTTACCTCTAAAAGCTAATAAAAAAGCAAACATCCCTCAAGCCTCTGTACTCCCTCTTGTACTCTCATCTATTGGTGGCACATTTAGAGAGTTTAAAATTCAATGAGGTTTAAGAAAAATGATGTAATAAGGCTAAGTTTTGTAGAGACCTCAAGCAAGACTCCTCAAGATGCATTCATACATTTCCATGCATTTGAGTAAAGTGAATTTGCAAACAACATTTTCAGCTTGTAATTCAATTGCTGACTTTTGAAATGTGATGTCTCTAAGCATTGAATGAGGTCATTCTTCCCTAGGCTTTTTGATCTAGTATACCAGGACTTTCAACTATAGGCATGAATAAATGAATAGGTTGACTTGAATGCAGTTTATAGATTGCCAAAAGCATCCTAAAATGATTGATTCCAAAGCAAATATTTTTCTATGATGGTTCAGCCTTTAAAAAAGATTGTGTAAAGATTTTCAGTAATTATGCTCCAATTAAGAAGACAAAATTGGACATTTTGCCATTTTTTTTCTTTTACAGTGAATAGGTCAAAAATCATTAATTTATTATTTATGAAGCTTCTTGCCTTGAAAAGTTGGGAATGGAAAAAAATTGAGTCAGATGTAGCATCATAGTTGATACTAAATTGAAATAATGTTAAAGGGAAGCAATGGAGGAAGAAAGAGAGTAAGCTGAAACCCACATATCCTGAAACATGACATCATTCGAGGGAAAATGATTTCTTAGGATCAGCAATGCCTCTCGGCACCACTGTAATGACCAAAGGGCCACCTGAAGTTCCCCCAGCCTTCTCTTTAGACTTACGACCTGTAGCATTCTCTCATTCTCAACTCTCCTTCTTCTCTGGAAACCTGCTACTAGGAAAAAATCACTGCCGCTAAAGCGTACATAGCTCATAAGGCTTAGTGTATTCCATCTCCCGGGGTATTTGCATTTTGACAGAAGACAAAGACTTAAACTTAGCAAATCTCTTAATTGTGAAATCTAGTTATCAGTCCTTACTGGCCCTTCTGCATCTTCCGACATTATGGATCACCCCGTTCCTGAATACTGTCTCCTTTTTGACATGAAGCTCTCTCATGATGCTCCTGTCTCACCACTTCTTAGTCACCTTTACTGGATTATCACTGATGCTCCAGTGTGTGGGAGTATTTCTGTCCTGAGATCTCTTTTCTCTCTAAGCCATCAGTTCTCAGGGGTTCAGTCCCCACCTCTAATCAGATGACTCCTAAAACTATAAATAATTTGATTAATCAACAAGCATTTATTAAGCACCTATTATGTGCCAGGTACTGAGCTAGGTCCTGGAGATATAAAGACAAAAATCAAATAATCTCTGCCCTTCAGGAACCTAAATCTGCAGAGAGCATGCATGGCCAAAAGGTAAGCACATCTCCTGGTTACTTGTTCTTTCTTCAGTCTATAGTTGGAATTTTTTTCTGGTTCAAAGGGAGTCATATATCTTGAAGTTGCTTCCTTCATTGGGTGGCTAGCTATTTCTCTTTTGGCCAGGAACCCTAAGGGTCTTCCCCTCCCAGTTTGATTTCTTTTTTTTGAGTTTTTGATTAAAGAGGTTTCTCACTCAAAGTGAGAGCCTGAAAAGACCTTAGGCTAAAAGGGCCAGGATCTCCCAATGCATCTTGGGCCATCTCCAGTCATCCTGGTGAATATCAGGCCACTGGACCCAGATGGCTCTGGAGGAGAAAATGAGGCTGGTGACCTTGCACAGCTTTCCCTCACTCACATCAAAGACCTTGCACAGCTTTCCCTCACATCAAAGTCAACTGCAAGTCATGTCATCATTTCCCTGATGTCATGGTCCTCTTCGAGAATGAAGGACAAACACAACAATCTTTCTGTATCCATCTGTATCTGTGTTTGTAAGTGTTTATCTCTGGTGTGTTTTTTCTTTGTTCTAGGTTGTATGCTTTGTCTCCTGTTGGTCTCTTCTCTCTCCAAAGACACGGTCAGTGGAAGGTGGGAGGTGGTGGTGGAGTGGTGGGAGGAAAGAGAGGAACAACCCCTTTATCTCCACCCCCGAAGAGTGATTCCAACTCAGGGTTCTGCTTCAAATTATAATCTTCACCTCTGGGCTAGGACACTTGGGACTGACTCAGAGATGGCTTGGCTGCTGCTTTATACACATGCTCAATCACATTGCTTTCTTTCTTGACCAAAGAGATTGATTCATCATAAAGAGATAAATGGTATAAAACATTCTTTACATCTTTAAAAACTTAGTATATATATGGATTGATTGGGGTTAGAGTGGCACTTCACCACTACATAAATGCATATAAGAAATATACATATATATATATATATATATATATATATATATATACACACACACACACACACACACACACACACACACACACACACACACATAAATCCAAGATAATTTGGGCAGGTAAGGAGCTAGTAACTGAGAGGGAGGAAATGAGAGATGCCCTTGTACATGAAGTGTTACTTGGGCTGAACTTTGAAGAAGACTAGGGACTCAGAGAGGCAAAGTTGAAGAGGAAGTGCCTTCTAGGTGGGGCAACAGCTTGGACAAAGGTATGGAAGTGGGAGCTGAAGGCTAGTTGGGCTTCACTCAGATCTAATCCTCCGCAGTTCCAGCTCTGAGGCACAAAATTACTGCTGGACATCTCTACCTGCTTCTCTGTAGATATCCCAAGATGAGGGAGCATTTCATAAATGAGTACTGAATTGAACTAAATGAACCCAAAGGAATGACTCTACCTCTAAAGCTACAAGGATCTGAGAGCTTAGAAGAAGACCAAAGGGAGGCAGAGAACCTTCTCAGCATCCCCGAAATCCAACTTTGGAGAAAATAGACTCCCCTGCCTGCATAAGGCTGGTTTTCCTTAGGATGAAATGCAACAATAGAATCACTTGAAATAAATTCTGCTTTGTCATTTTTATGACAAAGAGCCTATAGAATGACAATTCCATACCAACTATAAGTCAAAACCAGAAAATTTCATGTAATCTTTTGGGTTTTTGATCGTATTTCTTTTTCATATTTTCTGTAGCATACCCCAGAAATGGTTTGCCAATTATTGTCAAAGAAAAGAAGACAACTGTTTTCCAGATTTCCACTATTCCCTGAGAAGGGTCACACTTTCTTAACACTCTTACTAAAACAACTTGGCTGAATTAACAGCTACTGGCATTTTGTTATTTCCTGAACAAGTGGAAGATGGGTAGCAAGTCACACTTCAGATCCATTTCATGAGAAGAAAGTCTGCAGCTTGCACAAAAACGCAAGACAAGCCTGCCATCGGCTTGAAGAAATCTGTTGAAAAGGTTTATGTCAAGTGACATCATTAATCCTAATCAGAAGGCCTGGGAGTGGCCCATAACCTAGTATTAGGCCACTAGGTAACAGGAGACTTTTAGTTTGCTGACTTGTAACTAAATGAGGAACTTCTGCATGGCAGCTGCTTTGTACAGCAAGCAATCAGGGATTCAGCCAATCACCACATCAGATTTGGTGGCATATTCTCGAAGTGAGTACCCTAGGGCTCTCTTGGACAATGGCAGTACAGGATTTCCAACCATAAAGGCCCTTCAGGGAAAATTCATTGCCACCAGCTGCTGAAGGGGATATTTGGCATCTCTAAGCAGTAACAACACTGTTGATCTAAAAATACAAATTACAAGGAAAACAGATCATCTCTAAAGTAAACAACAATAACTCATCTTGGTATAGCCCTTGAAGATCACAGGAGTGATTTGAATGACTAACACATAGTAACAACCAAAAGCAAATGTAGTTAACACAGAGTCTTAGGCAGGTTCATTATAAGGGGTACTTTACAGACTCCATAGGAATACTTTTAGACAAAACATCTCCTTCTGTGGCTCTATTTACTCTTTTCTGAGAATCTGACAGAGCTATGCAAGTACACGAAAGGGAATACACTTTCTCTTTTAAAAATTGTTGCTATCTCTTGTTTTTTAAACAAAAATCTACATTTCCTACTGCATCCTTCAGCTTCCCAGTGAGCTATCCTTTATAATAAATCATTTTAAAAAGAGGAAGAAAAAAAGTTAAAAAAATGAAACATAATATAAAAAATCTCATTCATTAAACAGACACAGCCTCACACCTCTTCAAAGTGGAGGGAGATTTTTGCTCATGTCTCTTCTTTGGGGCCATTTAGTAATTATAATTTTTCAGCACTCATTTGCAATTGTTTCATTATTTTTTCTTTCCATTTACATTGTTATAGTCATTCTGTATATAGTTTTCCTGGTTCTGCTTACTTCACTTTGTTATTAGTTCATATAAGTCTTTCTATCCTTTTCTGTATTGATCATATGCATGATTTCTTCTAGCATAGTAATATTTCCTTACATTCATGTGCCACAATTTGTCTAGATAATCCCCAATCTATGGGCATCTAGTTTGTCCCCAATTCTTTGCTATTACAAAAAAGTGCTGCTGTAAATATTTTGGGGTACATGTTACCTTTCTTTTTGTCACTGACCTCCTTGGAGTGTGTGCCTAGTAAAGGAATCTCTTAGCAAAAAGATACAGGGAATGTCTGAATAGTTCACACTTCTACCATTAATGCACTAGTGTGCCTGTCTTCTGAAAAGCTCTCCAATATTTGACACTGTGGTGCTAGAGGGGGCACAGGACCTTCTTTCTCCTGTATCAGAAATTAGGAAAGATTCCTTCAAAGATAACGTTGTAGTGTTCAAATTAAAGTGGAAGTATATAGAGTGGGCTGGTTTAATGTTCGTAAGATAATAGATTTGGAGCTAGAAGGGACCACAGAGACCATCAAATCCAGCTTCTTCATTCTACAAGCAATGTGACTTCCCCAAGGTCATATGGGTAGGAAATCACACAATCTGAATTCCAGAATCTTCAAGATGGAAGGGACCTAAGAGAAACAAGAATCCCTCTCCATGATACTCAATAAGTAATGGCAGAGTCAGAATTAGAACCCAGTTCTTCTGACTCTAGATCTGGTACATAGGGTATATTTAGTGAGAGAATAGATATACATTTTAAAATATATATGTTAAATGACAGTTTTAGCATTTTTCTAGGGAAATTGGGATTGGCAATTATAGTTTTGGCACTGAAGAACTTGTTCAATATAGTGGGCTAATGAGAGTGACTCATGCGTTGAGAAACTAAAATACTCTGGCCCTTCATTATAATGCTGTCCTCAGGGCCCACTGCTATGAGGCAATCTCATAATGGGTTCCTTTTGGTACCTGGTTAATTGAATTCTTCTTAATAGGATCCAAGCTAAACTCACCTATTATAGAATTCCAGAGTGAATTTCCAAAGAATCAACCTGAACTATTCTTTCTCTGCGCAAGCCTTTTGTTGTCTGTATGTCTGGTCAAAACACTAAGGCCTTTGTGGAAACATTTAAATCTTTCTTGTTTACACAAAATAATCTCAGTGCCTCTCATACAGGATTTCCAGTAAGTAATGGTTGGCTTTGGGGGCCAGCTTTCTCTGCATTCGGGGTCTTTCTTCCTTGTATTTTACCTTTACCTATTTCCTCTTTTCCCTTCTCCCTTTTATTTGAAGCGGGTATCTCATTAATCAAGGAAAGGCACCTCTAAGAAAACAATTCAAGAGCAACTGTTAGAATTTGAGATCCAAATTCAGCCAGTCACCAGCAACCCTAAAAGCTAGCCAACACAGACATTTCCTTGGGGCACTATTACAAACTCTAATTACAACAATCTTCTAGGATAGAGAGGTAACCTCTGCACATACCTGCTCCCTCCAAGATCTAGGGAAGGGAGACAGCGTATGTCTTTTCTGAAAAACTTCCTTGCTCAAGTGTGCTCTGCTTTATCACCTTCAATTATTTTTGTACTTATATGTCTGAGTACCTTCACAACAAAATCTACTCCAGGTCAAATGTGTCTTAAGCCTGGTAACTGATCTTAAAGAGGGCAAGACACTAGTGCTTCATAATTCCTGGCTTCCGAGGCATTCTACCAAAGCACTGACCTGAAGTTTGAAGCCAATAGGTCATTGCTCATACAAACAACCCAAGCTATGGGTGACAAAAAACCCAGTGCTTAGAACTTCATTCTGCTCTCTCTCCTCCTCCTTCTCACTTCATGCTCCAGTTATTCCAACATTTTCATAATTTTTATATTACTGTAAATTTGATGTGTCCAAGTTCATGCAAATCCTTCCCTTGCAGTACCAGAGGCAAGAGCAAACTACTGAATAAGTTAGGAACTTGACATGGTAGGTTCCATCAGGACAGTGTCCTAAAAAATCCAGTAGTTTGAACAGCCAAGGAAAAATGCTCTAAACAACCATCAGAGGAGAAAAGAAAAATATGCTAAATATGCTGAGTTGAAGTTTATATCCTAAGATTCCATCCCTTGGTATGTGGAGTGGCATTTACATTAATGCCCTACTTTGGCTAATAGGTGGTTTTATCATTGGAAATCAAATTCAGGAAGAGGTTTGATGTTTAACTGCTGCATCTTGAGCCCCATTGGGCCTTTCCATTTGACTTGGAGCTAAACCCTTTTCTATGTATCATCTCCCAATTCAAAAGGTGAGTTCCTTGAGAGCAGGAACTGATGTGCTTTTCTGTTGACATCACCAATGCTTAGCATATAGTATTCAATAACTGTTTTTCATTCATTCCTTCACTCACTCAGGCTAAACCCAGCTCATCCCCAGTGGCTGGCCTGTTAGGGATGAGCTTTTATGCTCCATTTAGCTAAACTAGTCCAACAAGAGTCCATCACTTGGCTTTTACTTGAAGCCAGAGGCACCTTCTTACCACAATGAAGTGAGGCTATCATGGAGAAACAATAGTAAAAGTGGTAGCCCCCGTTTATTTAGTGTTTTATTGTTACAAAACACTTTAGTGAGAGTCTCTCACTTGAGCCAGGGTGAGACTGGAAGACCAATCCTTTCCTAATTCCTCCTCCCTATTGAAAAGTCCCTATCTTGGGTTGTGTTCTCTCAGGAAGCTGTAGTCCAATAATAGCTAATATGATTAACTGTTTCAGCCTAAAGTGTTTGTGACTGATAATGGATTAATCTGTGAACCCCTCCTAGCTGACATTTGTACTGTCAACAGTGGCTTTTCATACCTAACTCCATCTTATTGAGAAATATGGGCATCCCAGACCCTATTACAGGGCCTGGCACAGAAGCTGTTTTGTGGGCATTGGAACTACTTGGTGCTAGATGATATCTGTGTCCATCATACACTATTTGCTGTTTTTACTTTTGCTTCAAGAATTAAGACAACATTTAGTCACAAGAGACTAATCTGAAGGTACGATCAAACAGAATGCTTTGGGACTTGTTTTGTACATGAAGACGCAGTGCTTGCCAAACAACCCTCTCTCAGATTAAATTGGGCATAGTGCTGCCTTTGATATGCCAAGCTAAATTTGCAAGAAGAAATAGCGGGGAAAAGCACCTGGGCTTTTTTCTTTGTTTTTATAAATTGCCATGCATTCCAAGTTCCAAGAACCACGGGGTAACAAAGAAAGTTTCTCTTCCATTTGTGGCATGAGCTACGGGTGTGAACAGCTCCATGGAACAGTAGTCAGAAAGCAAAGAGTCACGTTGACGGTCACTGCTTTCAAAACATGTGATTAGCATCAGTTTGTCATTTGTAGCTATTAGCATTTGAATTTCAGTGCCTGCAAAATATTAGGCAGAGAATTAGATGTGTATTCAAGCAGTCTCTGCTCTCACAGGAATACACAAAGGGACAAATATGCCTACATTAACCTGGTCAGATGATGATAAAGAAGAGACAGGAGATTGCAGGGGATTGAAAGGAAACTACTTCTAGGAAGAATGAATTGTCAAAAAAATATCCTGCCACATAATCAGTCAAATTAAAATTAGTATCTAAGAAGGTGAAAATGGGCCAGAATATGCTCATATGCTCAGAAGCCAACTCTGACAGGAAGCCTTTTCCATCCTCAAATTATGGGGTGTAGTCATATCTGTTTACATGGCGCTGTCCGCAGTAGAATGTATGCTTTTTTGAGGGCAGGAACTACTTCTTGTCTTCTGATTCCCACTGCCTAGAACATTTTTTGGGGGGAGGGGAGGCAGGCAGGATTTGACTTGTGATTTCATTAGTATAGGGGACTTTCTTTGAGAAAACTCCTTCTATCAATGCCAGATTGACATATACTCTGCCTGGGGCACTAAGAAGATGAGGGACTGGCCCAGGGTCACACAGATATTATGTTTCAGAAATGGGTGATGAACCCAAATAATCCCTATTCCCCAATTGGCATTTATTAAACCATACTACCTAGCATATAGGAGGCACTCAATAAATTC
The DNA here is from genome assembly GCF_011100635.1 of Trichosurus vulpecula. Classification (NCBI taxonomy): domain Eukaryota; kingdom Metazoa; phylum Chordata; class Mammalia; order Diprotodontia; family Phalangeridae; genus Trichosurus; species Trichosurus vulpecula. The sequence continues at coordinate 20,358,141 of NC_050582.1, forward strand.
TTAAGTCTTTAATTCTCCTCATAGGAAATGGGATAGAAATGAGGGATGGCTGTAGGGCCTTGGGCTAACAAAAACATGAAAGGATTTTCCTCTTGTTATCACAGCCTACCCACCCACTTAGAAGTCAAGGTATGTGTGGCTATGGGTGTAGGAGGAGGTCATTCTACTGAGACAGTATCTTTCCCCCATCACTTGGGAGAGTAATGATAGGAGGGCCCTGCATATGAAGAATTGTGGGCTGCCTGGCTGCCCCCTAATTTCCAAGACTTGTCTAGACTAAATGGCACTTGGCTTAGCGAGCTGATTAAATGTGTAAGTTGAAAGGGTTTTTTTCCTACCTTGAAAGTTTTATGATTTGGATTATGCTTTGTTAACACAGTCAGTATGTATGTCACATATTCTTGCTCAGTGTGTCTATAAATTACACATTAATTCGAGATTTAACTGTAGGGAAACTTTTTATAGTATTTCTCAGGGGACCATACTTTCAGAACAATACATGAAGAGCAAGTGTAAATGGCCATTTATTACAATAAAGCCAAAGTCTGTGTCTAAATAATGTCATTTGTTCTTAGGATTTATTTAGATGCTGTTGGAGGCATCTTGCCACCAAGATAAAATACCTTCAAATACCTGTCAGCATTTCTGCCCTTGTCGTCTTCTGGATCTGACCAAAAGATTCAATTCTAATAGCTTACCATAGTCTTTCTGAGTATGACAATGAATTAATCAGTTACATGCAAAGATCTTTATTTATTTCCAGGAGATTATGTTCCTTGTTTTATTTTTTTCTCCAAAGAATCATTTTAAAGGTATAAGAAAATTGTTATCAGCGCCTACTTCTGCACTGATACACTTATATATGGTACCTCTCTCTCTCTTCCTCTGTGTGTGTATGTAGATGTATGTATGTATCAGGGCAGCTAGGTGGCACAGTGGTTAGAGCCCTGGGACTGGAGTCAAAAAGACCTGAATTCAAATCTTGCCTCAACCAGTTAGTAGCAGTGTGACTCTGGGCAAGTCACTTGACCTCTGTTTGCCTAGATTCCCTCATCTGTAAAAGCATGTTAATCACAGCACTTACCTCCCAGGGTTGTTTTGAGGATCAAATGAGATAATGTTTATAAAGTACTCAGTACAGTGCCTGGTACGTAGCAAGCGTCATATAAATGTTGACCTTTATTGGCTCTTCTGTTTGTGCACCTTTGAATAAGTGGTCCCTCACGTCAAGAATGCACACCCTCCTTACCTCCACTGAAACACAAGTGCTCCTACATGAGGCATTTCCTGACCTCCTTGTCTTCCTCTAATGTTTAGCACTCCTTGAAATTACTTGAAAACTACCTTTTTCTTTACTTATTTGTGTACAGGTCATATCATTCCTACAGAATGTCAACTCCTTGAGGGCAGGAAATCCTCCATGTTTTTCTTTGCATCCCAGCACCTAATACAACGTTGGTGTTACCTAACCTAAGCCTTGGTGCTTAAGAAAAGTTTGCTGAATTGAACTGAACTGAATTGGTATGTCTCTGCATCAGTAGACATCTAAGTGTAGGGCCGAGAAAATGGAGCTCTGGGTATGCGTTTGGGGTGGGAGGTGACAATGCAATCTTTTCCCACAAATTGATGTCACTCATGTGAATCCAAGGTCATCTCTCAATCCTTCCACCCACATGAAATTCATTATTGGCTGCTAATTCCAATAAAATCAACTGCCCTCGCCTGATCCATAGCAATCCAAATTAGTTTAATACCTTGTAGCGCATACCTTCTCACAAATGCTTTTAAAAATCTTGCCTTAAAATCCTGGTCTTATGCTTCATCCTGACACTAGGATGGTGCTACTGTCTCAAAGGCAGAGACTTGGAGAGTTCAAGCTCAGACATATCTTACCAAAGGAAACGGATTTAAGTGGGCTCTAAGTTTGTTATGTGAGGACCCCTCCAACACTCAAATGGACCTGTGGTCTCATTTCGGCTCCTCCATACCACCCCACCCTATGTGACTCTTGTCCATATCCTCTCAAAAGTTTACCCCCAGGAGTCTACTCAAGGGGGTCTTCCTTGCTTTTGCCAGCACCACCAGATTTCCAATAGAGCAGTTTGGCCGTCTACTTGTCATTCCTTGATTTCAGCACATGACCAGCCTATGTTCTTTTTCTATCCAATAATGCTCTCACGATATCCTCTACTTCTCTTCTTCTTCAGCAGTCCTCGTTGTGGATATGTTGTAGAATGCTCACTCTTAGCACATTCAAAATTGTCCACTATCCTCTGTGTGATGTTCATGTATAGCTTTTCAGGAACAGTAGTGTTCCTGGTTTTGTTACCATGCACTAACACCAGTAGAATGTTTATTTTGAAAAGATGGGTCTTTACCTTCGTGGGAAGCTTGGGGTCAATGGAAGTGCTTTGTAATTTCCCCAAAAGTAATCTAGCCTGCTCTCATTCTCTTTTATAACTCTGGGACCAGCTCAAGGTCCACCTGTATTGTCTGTTCTGGATATCCATACCAATTGACAGTCTCTACAGGGTATCCATTTAGACACATGCTAAAATCTGGGCCATAGACATTCTTCATCCATGTGACCCTTGCTTTTTTTTTCTGAAGACCATCCTGTTTAAATGCAGAGAAGGGTTTTGCCACTAAAAGCCAGACCCCCAGGTGATGATTGTTTTTTTTAATCCCTGGTAGCTCATGAAACATTGAAAGATTCCAATTTGCATTGGTGGAGACTCATACCAATGAAATGAATTCCTCAAAGGAAACTATTATAAATGGCACCATCAAAGACCAAAAGGTCAGTTAATAATTGAGCAAGGAAGAAACCTAAAGGATCTGCTGATTTAAATTCCTATTTACACTCTGATTGTTAAGGTGAATCCCTTGCTTGTTTTATTGTAATATGCTCTGAATTAATTAAAACTAATTAGTGCCCATCAATAAATGAAAATGAGCTTAAATTTAACATTTTGCAGGGTACTTCTCTGTCAACATTTTTAGACATGATTTCTGCAGATTTCTGCAGTCAAGGCAAGCCAAAAATCATTATTATTTACAGTGGAAACATAAAGAGATTAGAGTTTGCTAATTGTTTTTCCCTGCTGAAGCCATTGGCCAGAATTTGGACTTTATACATAATGCATGAATGTACTCTGTTGTTACTGCTTAGTCATTTTCAGTGACTCTTCATGACCCCATTTGAGGTTTTCTTGGCAGAGATACTGTAGTGGTTTGCCATTTCCTTCTCAAGCTCATTTCACAGAGGAGGAAACTGAGGCAAACAGGGTTAAGTGACTTGTCCAGAGTCACACAGCTAATAATTGTCTGAGGCTGGATTTGGACTCAGGTCATTCTGACTCTAGGCCCAATGCTCTATCCACTGTGCCACCTAACTACTCTACATGAAACTTCTTACTCTTTGTCTTAATAGTGACTAAAAGCTGGCAAAGGAGTGAAAAGAATTGCTGCACAAATCCTCAGGATGGTAAATGGACTTGAGATGATATCAATGAAAGGCTCCATGCCTGTTTGGCCAATGGAAGATTGGAATCGGAGGGAAAATGATAGCTATCTTCAAGGACTGTCTTATGGAAGCAGAATCAGCTTTGTTCTTTTTGGCCATAGAGGGCTGGAACTAGAATCATGGGGGCCAAACTAATTCACATGTGAGAAATATGATGGAACAGGACCCAAATATCACCAAATACTTAAATAACCTACCTCTTGGACCCCCAGTAGTCCAAGTCTTTCATTCATGATGCCATGACCTGCTAAGTCTTTTCTAGAATAGCATGGCTCGCTGTAATAACAATGTTGCTTGCCGCTATTGTGGCTGTGTAAGGCCAATAACACCAACACACAGGAGGGCTGATAGCACAGGTCCTTTGATCTGTTTTTCTAAGGAAAGCAACTTTAAGGAGTTTACAATCTTACTTTAATCAAACATACATATATCATTCATTTAGTTTAGGGGGAAAAGCCAGCACCCTGAACTTCAGAGCAAATACAAATAGAAATTACAAACAGAGACAATATAAACAAAGCAAACACACACAGTTATCAACAGACGAGCCTCTAGCTGTCTGACCAAAGAATTACATAGTTACGACAGAGAGAGGCACCAACATCTGGGTTTTCAAAGCCGGGGGCTCCAGTGGCTACCCAGAGTCTCATCTGGTCAAATCACACAACATTCTTCCAGTGAGTGAGAACCTCAAACAAAATGCTAACCTCTGAGTTTATATACCCTTCTTAGGGCCTGAAGGCTTCAAACCTAATCAGAAAAAGGGTGTGGGCCTGGGGCTTCAAACCTAGCAAGACTTAATCAAAGGTACTTGATAACTTTAGCATTCTAAAAGAGAAAACAGTAAAAAAAAACCACACCCCAATTACCATAACACTCCTCTAAACATGCATCAGTGTCAGGGAAACTCTAGCCCCCTCTGTTATAAGCTGCTGTCAATCCCTTCCTAAGGCCAATACTGAAAAATCACTGTTGGTCTGTAGTCACATCTTTGCTGCCCTACTGATAGCCTATCCAGAGGAATTCCACTCTGACCTGGGCTGATGACCACCCATGGGTGCAGGAGTGTGTTTACTGTGTTTCCTGATATCTACTTTGTGAAGCACTCTGCCTCTGTCTGTAAAACCTACCTCATTCCTGGATGGTTGGTCTTTATAGAATTCCTTTAAGGTAAACCAAATAGCATGTTTCCTTTGTAAAATCTGAGCTCAGTTCACAGGAAGAACAGAGAGTTAATAGATATATTTCTTTTCTTCAAAACATTTTTTTTATATTCAGACAGCACTTTGGTAATGTTTGTGAATAGATGCAATGAAACTCAGATGTCTACAACTTGATTTGTTGACATATCCAGAAAAAGAAAGACAAGGCAATAATATTTATGCTTCAACATACAACTACATTAATAATACTAAACTATATAAGCGAAGACTGACAGTTTTGGATGTTAAAGACTTAATTCAAATACTAATATGGAACACCATCTTATTAATCACTTAAGTGCCAGTGAAGACTTTAACCTGAGGTGAAAGACACTCTAATGGATTTCACAATTAAATGAATCAGTAGCAATGTCTACATGATATCAAACATCTGGAAGAAAACCAAAAACTACAAATAGTTGTAATTTCACAAAGTGGATTCAAGACAAATTGTCTATCTGGGATAATTATCTCTGAAAGTAAGTTCTCTTACAAAATTTCCAGTACACATACAGTAAGTGTTTAATAAATGCTTTCTGACTGACATGAATTTCCATCTTAAGATGACAATTTCTTTTGCACTGTTACCATGTCAGTTTCTATCAAGTTGGAAGCTTGGGGTTTGAATAGACACAAATAACCTTGCCAACTGAGGGTGTAAATTGAGGAAAGGGAACAATTGTCTCAGGCAGGTCCCTGAAAAGAAAGTGCCAGGACAGGGAGCAAGGTACAAATGGGGCTCCTGAAGCTGTGTTCCTGGTATTTAGACAGGAAGTGGGAAAGTGGCCATTAGCATAACTGCCTGGATCTAAGTGGTCAGGAAGGTTTCTACCCCTCCGACGCACTACCTTGGTCAAATATATGTAATTCTTGTGTTCTTTGGAGTGTAATGATAGATTGGGCACAGTTCAGACTAGGACTGAACTTCCAAATTATTTAAATTCAGTTCACCATTTATCAAGCCCCAACTTTGCATAAGGCATGAAGTTAGCCTCTGGGGGTACAAAGACAAGGAACAAAACAGACACTGCCCTCGTGACACACCTGTGTACCCAATTAGTAATGTTTACTTCAAAAGTAGATTATATAGGCAGTTATAAAAGGAGATACACCATAGTCCACTGATACTGTTTTCATTTAATGTATATGGAGGCCAAATTTATGGAATGTGAGCATTTATGAAAGACAGTTAAAAATAGCAAAGGAATCAACTAGCCCAAATTGTTTTGAGAATTTTGCATATAGAATCTTCCTGATTGGTTATATCTATCCTTATCTTGAATACCTATCCTTATCTTGAATACCTTCTCTTGTTCATTTTGTTATAGTCATATGGAGAAGAGGAAAATGTTTTTGGCTAAATAGTACAGCAAGGTTTGGACAAATTAGCTTTAAATAGACATGATCAGTTAAAAGCCAAAGTTCTCACAGTCAGATCAGAGCAAAATGGTTATTAAAATTCCTACCCCCCAAAAAACCCTATCAAGCATCTAAAATAATACAGAACACTATGCAAGACATACTACACAATATTTATGACTATAAATTCCAACAAACTAGAACAGCCGTCCTTAAAATATGTTCCAGGGACCACGGGGACCCTCAGAGACCCTTTCAGGGGGTCCATGAGATCAGAACTATTTTCATAATAATACTAAGATATTTTAATGTGTAATACAGTAAAATATAATCCATATATATGTTGGGTCATCAATAATTTTTAAGAATGTAAAGGGATTCTGAGACCAAACGGTTTGAGAACTGCTGAACTAAACTGGAACCTGTGTAAAAGAGTAGGATTCTATGCCGTTTTCTAAGTTTAGTGCATCAAGAATACTTCGATTGCAGAAAGAAAAATATATATATGTATATGTGTATTTACAAAAAGAATATAGAACTACCCAAAGTTGGTGACTACATAGAAATGCAACACAAATTAAACTTTTATGCCCAAATGTTAGTGGTCCTCCCCAAATTTCTAAATATATAGGCCAGAAGAAGTTTCTAGCCTCATATTTCTGTGTGGAAATATATTTCATCAACTATAGTTTCATGCATGCAAAAATTTTTATTTTATTTCAAATCATTATTCTTTTTCATAACCACATCTGGCTCCCCTCCCCAGTAACATTCCAGCACCTTCAGTTGCAATTCTCCTTCATTCTGGGTAGAATTCAAGGGCAGAGGGAGAAGTAACAATGAAACCTCACTGATTCCCTAGCCTCCACAACCTCCAAACAGCACCAAGGTAGCTATGTCAAAGGCTTACCTTCTTCATGGATATGCCTCCCTGGCGGTCAGCAGCAGAGCTAGCATATCTATGGGAAAGAAAAAGAATTTCTTTAAGCTTAAGATAAATCAATTAACAGGCTAAAAAGTCAACACACAGATTAAGAACAAGAACATGCATGGTCAAATATATGTGTGTAAATATCCCCAATGGCATTATCGATGAAATACCTTAGGATCACAAGTGAAGTCAATGGAAGAATGACATAGCTCTGCATATGCACCTGCTTGGAAAGATCACTCCCTTTCATTTGCAGTTTACACAACAGAAGAAATAGAAATATAAACAAGGCCACCTTCACTCTGCTGAATCACCACTGACCAAATTTAATAAAACTTATTCCAATGTTGCAGCAAGCCACCCTTAAAATAGATTGTGGAGGTGTTTCATAGAAGTTTTATTAAGTTGGTCTTATACAAACTAGTGGAAATGGCTTCTAGTGATTTCCAAAGTGTCAAAATGAATCTTCCTTAATATTTATTTGAACACTCTAGCCATTTGTAATTCAAAACAGAATTCCACATTCAAGTTGAAATATACACATACTATCCTTAATACTTGGATCATTGGGCAACATATACAGTGTATATCTATAGCTATCTATCCATTTATCTCTATATGGTCATATATTTATGTGGGGAGGGTTGTGGAGGGATAAGGTACAGGGACTGAATCAATGATTTCACTGATAAGGGAAACTCCATGCTGAGGGACTTCCTCTACAAAAGCAGGATGGCACCTTCTCTGGAACTTAGAGGCTTTGAGAGTTTCCTAGAGTGCTGAGGAGTTAAGTGACTTAACTGGCTCAGGTTATAGAGCCACTAAGTGTCAGAGGCACTCTGTCTTCCTGGCTTGCTCTCTAGCCACTTTACCATGCTAAGTCTCAGTATGTACATACATACATACATACATACATACATACATACACTGTATAATATTGTGCTGGGAGTATGAGGATTCCTGTAAAGTGTTCACTTGTAAACAGTGAGCTAGGCCAGTTTAACTGTATGTAAACAGTGCCTTAGTGCCTAAATGCTTGGTAAAATAATCCATGGGAACAGTATTATTTCATATTGCATTGGAATTCTTAGTTTCTGGGTTGGATACATAGGAAGAAAAGCAGTTTAAAAACAAATGACAATCAAGGAAACAAATTTTACTTCTACTTTTGCCTCCCCTACTCTACAATCAATTGGCCAGACTGTGTGGCTGATCCCAGACTACGTGGCTGGTCACTGAATGATCAATCAGGTCTGAATCACCTTTTGTGCCTACTCTGTTGCTAGGTGCTAAGGTGTCAATATGTCAGAAAGAAAATGAGCTCATCACAAATGATTTAATACTCTGAAAATGATACTCCATGGGAAAATAACCAAGAAAACAAAAAAGGTCAATTGAATCAGAACATCTTGCAAAAAATTATGTTGGGGAGGGGTGGGTCCTCAATAATTTGTGTTAAGTTCCTTATTACTCAAAGCAGTCTTTCAGAAGCAGCTTGATGGCCACTTGCCAGAGAAAGTGCAGAGGGGATTCCTACTCAGGTAGAGGTTGGACTCTGAAGTCTCATTCAACTCTGAGATGCTGTATGATTCATTTGAATTAATGACTAAGTGCTATATTGTAAAGGATTAAATTTTGCAAATTACAACACGATTAAGCTTTGACCAAGGAGACTGCAACAATTAAACATCCTCTATGGAATAATGCAAAATCCACTTGCAACATCACTGGGCTGTATTCCAATGGCTATAAGTGCCTGATGGTGGTTCATGTGAACACCCTTTACACTCATCTGCATTAGTTAAAGGGTGGTATTTATAAAGCATTTGCAGGATTCTCAATGGATTAAAGCAGAAAATACAGCCTCAGGTGCAAGGAAACTGAATCGTGATGTGGTTACAAACATGAGTTTGTGTGATATATCTGCAAGTGCTAGTCTGTGAAAAATCATAGAGCTGAAGAGAAAATCAAAATATTTTCCTACCCCAAATCATCAAGTAATCTAGAGCTACAGTTTTTTGGTATTCCTCTGGACCATCCAGAAATGTAAGTCCTTCTCTGGATTCAAGGAGTTCTAGAAGAACGTACAAATGTCAATGGTGCTGGCCTGGCTATAGGGAAGAACTGGCAAGCCATGCTTGGAATCTCTGCCCTGGAATCTTGAGTTTTAACCCTAGGAATTGATCTCCAGAAAGTCAAGAGGTCACTATTTTGGAAATTAGTTAAATATTTGAAACTGTACAACAAATGAAGAATTAAGATATGGAAGACAGTGATCATGGGTTTATCATTACTACCAAGAAAATGAAATATAATAGACTTAATTGAAAGTCAGACTTGCAGAATTAATTGAATCTGAGGATCAATAAAAAAGGTAATAGAAGGAGATTTTATTATATTACTCCCTGGAAATCATAGGTTCAAAGATCTAGAGCTGAAAGGGACCTGAGAGGCTATTTATTCCTCATTTTACAGTTGAGCAAACCAAAGCCAAGGGAGGTAAAGTGACTTAGCCAAGGTCAGAGGTGGGGTTTGAACCTAGGTTCTCTGACTCTGGAGCTTTTACTCTTTACACTGTACCAGGCTGTTCTTTAGGAATCTACAGCTTAAAGTATATAGGTTACCTTTAAGGTACAGTTTTAATTGGAGGCAATGATAGTCTTAAATGGCCCACGTGGTCCCTTCTAATCCTATAACTCTCTGATTGAGATTCCAGAGAACCCTTGAAGATGCTTGATCCAAACAACTCTTGGATGGGGACCTTGGTAGCTTCGGGCTTACTCAATAGGAAAGACTTAATCAAGTATAGTTGAGTGCAGATCAGAGGTTTCAAACTCTGGCCCTGCTGCAAGTGGCCTGCAAAACTATTAAAGTGTAGTTGAGAAATGTTTCACAAAATAAATAAAAATATAATACAACACAGATAATGTTAATATGTGATTTTCTAAGTCAATATGTTCCTTTTAGGGATCTGCAGTTTGAATTTGACACCACTGGTGTAGCTTACCTAGGAAGACCTTTAGAGGTGACACTGGTGGTTTGGGGGAAGGGGGGAGTCCCATTGATTTGACATTCTGTGTCATTAAGGGGACAGGCAGATGTTTCCCTAGGAAACAACTTAAGTAGAGAGTAGGTCTCAGGTCTGCCATGGTTCTAACCTCCAGTACTCTCCTAAGATATCAGTGAAATATGTGGTTATCCAGAGGCTAGCCTAGGACTTCTAAGTGCCTTGGTAACCAATGGCTACCTGGACATACAGCCAAACTAACTCAGAGGTTGTCTAATTCCTAGAGGTGCCAGTTGTTCAGGTTTCCTTTTGTACAATTACAAAATGTGGTGACTGTCATAATACCTGTGTTTGCACTATAATCATATGCAGCGTGACTTAATAAACTGAATCTGAGCTGTCAGAATCAATATCAAATTAGATGAAAGAATAAAAATGAGAAGGGCAGGATGCTCAATTAAACAGCTTCAAACTGATATATTGGAATAGCCTACTCAGATATGGATAAATGTATGAGCATCAAGACAGATCATTAACAGATTCTAAACAGGTTTCACCAATGGAAATCAATGGCCATGGCAAAGAGGCCAAAAGAGCCTAGAAACCACTGTAGTCAGAGAACACAATCTCCTTGACAAGCAGAATGAATGTGGGCAACACTAGTTTAGAATATAAACTCATTTGTAAAATCTTACAGAGAATGATGGGGAAGATTATGAGTAGTATCCATTGGAAAACAGTGAGAAATAGAGAAGTTTCAATTTACAACAGCTTAGTGAAAGACGCAATTAGGTCAGATCATAATAAGTTAACAAACATTTATTAAACTTTTACTATTGTACTAATCACTTGGAATACACCCAATCCCTGCTCTCAAGGAGCTCATGTTTTAGTTTTATAGTGGGGGAGACAACATGCAAATATCTTTGTATACACAAGGTAAATACATTGTAAATGGGAGGTGACCTCAGAGGGAATGTGCTGGCTGTAGGGAGCACTGGGAAAGACCTCCTACAGAAGGTGGGATGTGGCATCTGGATGGTCAACCAGGAGAGATCATCCATCAATATAAAGCATGTGGTAAGACACTGCATATGGACAATAAACTAGACCTAGAATTGAATAGGAGGAAGAAGGTGAGATATTGGGCAGCAGTTTCAGGGACTCTTGATTTCCTTCTGAACACAGGTCCAGGTTCTTAAAAACAATATTCTTCATCTGATGATCCATATGGCTACAAATAATGTAATGCTATGGGCTCCGAAGAATTAACAAAAGCAATGGGGACAGGCCTGATGGGCCTACTTCTGCTGTAGCACAAAACTAATAATTATATACCAGAAGTGGAGTTAAAGATATCCTCAAAGATATGCAATCAGAAAAGGTAGGGGGCCACTCAGTTAGCAAAGGTGAGGAGCAAGAGACGCATAACCTATGTTTTCCTTGAGTGCCTACATAATGTCAAGAGATTTAGAGGAAGTCCAGAAGCCATACTCCTGCCCAAGATCACACAGGTAGAGTAAAAGGCATAGACAGATGGAACCCTGTAGAGGATTTAGGAGAGAACACGAACAGAGCCCCAGAGGATGGGTTGTAATGTGCATCGATGCAGGGAACACACACAGCAGTTCAGTTTCAGGTCTGCTGAAATACTGAAGGTCCCTTCTAGATTTAAATACTGTGATTCTAAACATGTTCATTAAATTGCTAGGAGGGCCCCAGTCGGCTTGAGAAGACTGGACACCTGGGGTCAGAGAGGCAGTGAAAGTGGGCTGGCGATGGCCTTCACGGGAAAGGGGGAAAGGAGGCTTTAAACATCAAATTTGCCTCCATTCTTTTGCCTGGGGAGAGCCTTGGTGGAAAGGATAAGGAATAGATTTTACAGGGGCCATATAAGCAAGAAAACCTAGTAAAGAGTTTACAAAATACCTCTGATGGGGTAAGAAAAATTATGCAAGATTCCCCCTGGAGCTGATGAGAGTGAAAGAGTTAAATGTGTGAAACTGAAATCAGCATATCCCTAAGATAGGTTAAGAAGGCTGCAGGAATCAGACTCAAATAGTTAGAAAAGTTGCTAATTGTAGCAGCTAAACTGATTCCTTCCCATCTAAACTTTCACCTGTGAAAATCTAGATTCAACTCAATTAGTTATAGCTATGTTTAGACGACTTTTTGCAGTGACCTGTGGAAATGTTTCTAGCAGGAAAACAAAAATATGCCCAAATCAGTATTCTTCTGTGAAGTAGTGAGACATGGAAGAAAAAAAAATCCCAAAGAATTAGATTTGGAATTAAAAAAAAACCTGGGGTTCAGTCCTGGATCTATGACTTCCTGCACCTGTGTGATCTTAGGTAACCCCCAGTTTCCTCTTCCATTAAACGAAGGGGTTGGATGACATTTCTAAGGGCCCTTCTTCTAGCTCTAACTCCTGTGACTCATGACTTCTGCTTCTGCCAGAGTGGTTGTAACCCTGGGGAGCCTGCAGTATCTCTGTGAGTCACTTAATTCATTTAACATTCCCAACCTGTCTCACAAGAAAAAGAGGATGATTGTCAAAATCCCAGTCACAGAGGTTGGGTTCTCTGACTAACTTTGCATTTATATTGATCTCTAGTTAATCCCTCGCCTCTTGGTGGTGAAAGCAAAATTCAGTTTACTGGAAATGTTGGAGCTATATAACAGTAAGATTATATTACAGAATTTGGATATAGGCAGCAGCAGGGGAAATTGGGTGCTCTGAGATTTCTGCAAAGCCTGTTATGCTCTCAATGTCTCCTTCTGCTCCTCAGGGGTATGCTAGAAAGCCAGCTTCTCCAAAGACTTTGGGCCTCTAGCTTGATCTCTTATAGAGATCTTATAGAGCCTCTGTGGTATAGCAAACTTTCTTTAGCCTATCTCAATATGGTTCTTTTGCAACATTATTGTACTTCAGAGGACTTATCCATACTTGGTCTAAGGCATACACACTTAACCAGGAGTCAATGAACAGATTTCAGGGGGTCTATGATCTTGGATGGGAAAAGTTTTTATTACATTTTATTTTCATCAATCTCTAATTGAAATTTAACTGAAATATAGCCTTTTTCAATTATTTAGAAGTATGATTCTGAGAAGAGGTCTATAGCCTTCACCAGACTGGCAGATGAGTCTGTGATACAAAATGGTTATGAACCCCTGATTTAAGGCCCATGAGATTGATTGCTTGGGCCTCTTCTTATTTTAAATAGGCTGGAGTTGAGTAAATCAATGATTCCACCCTAATAACTCTAAAAAACAGCAGATCTTAGAACAACATTTTAAGTCCAGCTCTCACACTTAAGTAAATATTTCAGTGGGGACAGTGTTCAGGGGGAAAACAGCCCTGGTCAAACCTCTTGGTAAGAATCCTAGGTCAGCGCTGAGTATATCTCTATTTTTGGACTTGATGGCACCTTTCCATGCTTCACTTGGACCTACTAATTTACTAAGGTGATGCAAATATTCCACTCTGTTAACTCAAAATTCCCATTTACCTCAAGTAGTGAATCTTAATCATCTTGCTAAAGGTCAATGTCCCCCACACTGTGCTCTTCCTACATTCACAAACCTCCTACGCCTATGTGTCTGCATCATAGAGAATCCTGTTTCCTTCTGCTCAGTCCTTCTTTTGAGTACTGCACCTCCCTTTTTGACCTCTGAGTTAGCAATCGGTATCCAAAGGCAACTGAGATTACTGAGCTGCTTCTTGGCTCCACTAGAAGCTTCATTGCCCACACGGTGGCCTCTGTTAGAGGTTGTCTTGTTATTTGGGGGCACTGGTGACATAGGCATGTGTGACTTCTCCCAGATGGCAGACTAACTGCTTAAAATAGTGTTGATGGGTTTAAAATTATACGTAATGGTGCAGTAGGAAGAGCACTGGCCCATGAGTTGAGAGACTTGGGTTTAAAGACCAGAAGAGAGAGGAGCTATGTGACCGCAAGTAAGGAATGGCTAAATAGTCTGAGGCTACTCACCATCTGTGAAATAGAGATGATGACCCTTGTATGACTAACTACCAAGTTACTCAACAATTCAGTTCAACAAACACTCATTATTCCTCTATTAAATAAACAGTAGCACTGTGCTAGGAGCTGGGGACATAAAAACAACACTTGTGACAGTCCCTGTTCTAGAAGATCATATGTTGTACTGGGGGAGGGGCGTGGGAGAGGAAAGAACCCAAAGAGAGACAATAGCAAACATGGGCAAGCAAATACTTATGAGGAAAGTATTTCGAAGGCCTTAAAGGGCTATATAACTGAGGATCATTCTGATTCAAATTCAAAAGATATTTATTTTGCATTTATCATGTGTACCAAGCTAGGCTAGGACTGTGAGAGATAAAAGAGGTACATAGTTCCTGCCTTCAAGGCTAGTTTGAACTAGGGTGAAACCATGTTGAGTTTGTGCTTAAAATATGGCTATGTTCTGTTTCCATCCATTTTTGGTATAGTGTCTATTGACAAGTTTTGTTCTGGTGTTGGCTGAGATGCTGGTGCCCACGAGATCTTTCAGAAGATAATGTATGGTGGAGTGTACTTGATGAGTGTGAGCTTTGGGGAAAATAAATGATGAGTCAAGTTGACCAATAGGTTTAAATTGGCAGCCACTTTCAAACATCACGCAATTGGGAATTCTTCTTGGGAGGGGGGAGCTAAAGAGGTGGCACAATAAGGCTGAAAGAGGACTGGATTTGAAGTTTGAGGGCAGATTCCTATCCTGATCCTGCCCCACGCAAGCACTTTAGCCACTTTGGCTAAACATGAATGATATTGTCAGGGGTGGGGAATCTGCAGCCTCGAGGCCACATGTGGCCCTCTAGGTCTTCAAGTGTGGTCCTCTGGTGGAATACAAACTTCCCAAAACAAATCCCCTTAATAAAAGAATTTGTTCTGTAAAACTTGGACTCAGTCAAAGGGCTGCACCCAAGAACCTAGAAGGCCACATGTGGCCTCAAGGACGCAGGTTCCCACCCCTGGAATAGATGTAACCTCTTCAGGACTGAGCTTGAAAACTTAATCCTTGAAAGTAACAGTAAATAATACATCACTGAATGTCGATCATGTCTCCTTTCATAGATGAGGCACTTAGTTCAATAGCAGCTCATGAATCAGGTCCTTAAATCTCTACTAACCGGACTGTTGAGAAAATGCTAGTTCGTAGTTTACCTTGTAGGCAAAGATAATGTGTACCTTTTTTCCCTTTAGATAGATGAAAATTAAACCAGTACTGAGTGAAATAGAGAGTACTGGGTTAGCAAGATATAAGGGTAGGAAAAGAAAAGTTGTCCAATTGCATTCTTAGTAAATCTACTATTGGCTCCAAGACAGACTATAGAAATTCCAATATTGTTTTTGTTACCATTGCTGTCATTTTTAAGGAAAAAAAAACCCATTTTTTGCCATTTCAAGAAAGCAAGAAATTCACCTTCAATTTAATATCTTGCTACAGGTCACTCAGGTATCATTTTAGACATTGAGAACAGTCAAGGTTGGTTCAAAAGCATACAGTGATATTTCGAAATGTCTTTGCTAACTTTGAAAGGTAGTGTTCTTCAGCTGTATGCCTTGTCCTTGAGAAACAACTCTACTCAAATAGGTCTGTGCTCTTGAGAGAAGAAAGATTAAGGGACCTGGCAGTGTCTTTTTTTCTTTCTTTCAAGGTTGTGAAAGTTTGTCTTTGGGTAAGGAAATAATCTGTTCTGGGATAGCCTAGCATCCTAGCTAACAAAACTTTTGCAAATGCTCTTGATACTAAGATTTGGGTTTAGTAATTTTTTATTTTTGTTAATGATTCAATAATCAGGTTGACTTAAGAGTTTTAACATATATATCAATCCTTTTATCTTGCAACTCTTCCAAACACAAGGAAAAGTCCTCTTTTGTTCTCTGCATCCTCTTTCAGGTCAAACATTGGTATTTACGAAATAATTGTTCATCACAGCAACACAGTGAGAACCTAGTGGTCTTTAATATGCCTAGGTATGATCTCAAGGTGTCAAGAAATGATGTTTTATCTTTAATTTGGTTGGATTTTTTTGCATTAATCCATGGTAATAAAATTTGATATTGAATGTGATACATAGTGCAAAGGTGGGAATTGACTGAATTAATTTCCCCACCCCACTTAATATAACTAACAAGATGCTCCAACTCTTGACACCATTGTCAGTTGAGCACACACTTATTGACTCACACAATTAATCGAAGGCACTAAACTAGATGCAAAAAGCTCTCAATCAATATTGAAAGAGTGAAAGCCATTGGATGAAATGAAATGATTCTACATAGGAAACGTGTTAGGATTGGCAGGAGATATTTCATCACATCCTGTGTTTTTTGGATATGACAGTGAGCCAGTTTGGAACCTAGCATTTAAGCGGCAAACCAGCTTAGTGGTGGAAGTTGTTCCAGCCAAGCCCCTGAGAGGGAATGGCTCATGGAGGAGGAGGAGTTGATGGTGGTGGTGGTGAGAGTGGACAGAGTATAGAGCTTCTGTCTCCTACCCCCTCCTCCTGGCACCTGTAATCCCAGCTTCTAGGGAGGCTGAGGCTGGTGGATCACTTGAGCTTAGGAGTTCTGAGCTACAGTAAGGATATCTGCACTGTATAGTACAAGCATGGTGAGCCCAAGGAGCAGGAGGCCACTAGGCTGCTGCACTGGACGGCGTAGGGAGACTCCGTATGAAAAATGAACAAACACCATTTGGATTACCCTTGCAGTGGCAGGGATTTATTGGGGAAATTTCAAGTGCCATATAGCATAGGAACCCAGAGGAAGTTTGCCTGGCCCTCCAAGGGTATCACTTATGCAGAAATGTTGATGTGCCTTCTGGAGAAAAGGAACACCTAGCAGTTTGGGTTGGATGGTCTTATGTGCTCAGTGACTCATGAGAATTTTCACCCAGGACAGTTTGGCTTCTTGCCTGAAGGGCAAGAGGATGACTTTCAGTGAGCCAGAAATCTCTAATTCCTGGGGGACGGGCCCCACATGCTCAGAGAGCTCTATAAGTCCCTGCAAGGATTTCCTTCTGAGAACGATGGTTTGATTGTCTTTTCTCCTTTCCTTTTCTCTCCTTTATTGGTTTTGAGTTGGAAAAGCCCCTTTGTAAGCACAAAAGACAGGCAGGAACCTATTAGAACTTTGTGAAATGATATTTGTTTGTTAAATTGTGTCTCCATGTATTTGGAAGTATGGAAAAAAATGTTCATTATAGAACACAGACTTTTCCTGAAACTCTTTACTACAAAGCCCTGGGAAAGGCATTCAAAAACGTTAATGTAGAGCCTCAGCAAGTCACTAGAGAGCCATTCAGGCATTGGAACCGTGGAATTTGCCAAATCCACTCTGAGGACTCAACCAGATAGCACAAGTTGGGGTTGGGAGTGTGAGCCCCAGAGTCTGTGCTACAATAGGACAAGCTGTGAAAAACATAAAAAAGAAAAACAACCCTGGATATGTCTAGTGTAGAAGGCTTGAGAATCATAGCCATCTAATCAGTTATTATATGTGACTACCAATGTGGACCACTGGCTTGCCCTGAAGCTTTCCATCATAATCATGTCACACTATATCAGTCTCCCAATGTGGCCGTCTTTAATGTAGATTTCTGCTTTCTCTATAAGTGAATGCTTTCTCAGTGTGATGCCAATGGAGCAAAAATCATTCTATTGGCAAGTATTTATTAAGACCCTATGCTTTGCTCAGCTCTGTATGGGACATAAAAGAGCAAGAAGATATTGTTGCTGGCCACTGGGAGCTTAAGTTCTACTTGAACGGACAAACCCAATGTACAACCCATAGTCAGATAATATTTTGGTGCTAAACTGTGGGCTCTGAATAGAAGAGGGGGCTCGATTGACCTCACACTTCTCCCTGAAACAAAGGCCCATCTTTCTAACACCCACACTCTTCTAGCAATACCCTGTAGCTGCCAGTAATGGAGTAGTGATCTGCAAAGAAATAACATTAAGAATCATTCAATGGGCAATGCAGAGGCACATGATGAGTGTGAATAGACTGTAATGTGGATAGCCCATGTGCTCTATTAGTATCTATCCAATGACAAGAGAAGTAGAGGAAGGCTCCCAGCACAAAGGGTGGAGAATCTGTGGAGGAGTTGTGGTAGGACACAGATAAGAATGGCACCAGACGAAGGGAGGATATGGTCAGGCTTCACTACCCCCATTGACAAGATCACATCATTTGTCCAAATACTGATGTAAACTATGAGGCAGTAACTCTTCAGTGCAGTGAGAGTCGAGGAACCAGTGGGGATTGAAAAAGTTTGGGAATTCTAGCTTCATGTAGAAGCTAGAACGTGAGGTGGGCATGACTTGGGTAAGTGGAGGGAGGAGGAATAGGCATTTGGCATCAGCAAAGGCATGAGCTAGAAAGGAGCAGAAACAGACCTATGTTATTGGAA
Source organism: Trichosurus vulpecula (assembly GCF_011100635.1). Classification (NCBI taxonomy): domain Eukaryota; kingdom Metazoa; phylum Chordata; class Mammalia; order Diprotodontia; family Phalangeridae; genus Trichosurus; species Trichosurus vulpecula. The sequence goes on from NC_050582.1 coordinate 20,376,611, forward strand.
TGGAGGCTATGTGTTGGGGGAGAGAAAGAAACACATTTTTATAGGTAGAAAGAGACCAAGCAGAGTACAGAAGACCTTGAAAGCCAGGCAGAGGAGCTTGATAGAGGGCAAAAAATGATACATTTGGCTAGCAATTCTCAAAGTCCATCACAATCCTTAAGCACTAGCAGGAATGACACCAGAGTACTTTGCAAGTTGCTACAAAATCCTGGGACTGTGGTTTGAAATCAGGCCATGGGGTCAATTCTCAAGTAGTGCTGGACAGAGAGCTACAATCACTAATCTACTTTGGGTGCTGACCACCATCAGGCAACCTGGTCTTTGGCAACTCTTAGGTAAGGCCATCCAGCTAGGGAGGCTCATCAGAGCTGTATGCTGCCAGGGCTGGGGGTCAGCTCCAAACTGAAGGAACTCCATTGGACCCTCTCTCCATCTTTCAAAGATGGAAACAAAGCGGCATTAAAAGTATATGAAATATGTCCTCAGACTTGCTATCAAGGAGTTTGTGTGTGTTCGCCCAATTGGAATAACAAGTTCATTTTATCCCCAGGAAAAGAATGATCATTACCATAATTGTAATGGAAAATTGTTTCCATTACATTGTCCCATCACAGGATACACTAATCGTTTTGCATAAGTGACGTTGTTAATTCAGAATATACACTGAAATTCATATTATGAGAAACACACAAATTGGGTGGCAGAAAGGAATAAGGAGGAGAGACACCGTGTTGTTTAAGATGCTATAAAAATAAAAGGGCAGGAAGGAAACCCTGCTGTTAAGCTAACAAAAGAACAAAGAAATGTGGTTTGAGCATTTAAACTTGTTTCACCGTGAGTAACTTTGCTCTGCCTAACACCAAGTTTACCTGAGAAGATTCCATGACAACTCTCCCTCTCCAAATTGCTTTCTCTTTGACAGAAAATCCTCTCTTGTGTTCTGAAAAGATTGTAACTATCCCTTCCTCTGAGAGCCTGAGGAGAATCCATTTTGCCAGCCAGGATCTTTGCCATGGCCCATATTTCAGCCATTTACTTACTGACACGGAATCACTTGATACTAAGTGTTTTCTTTTTGCCTCAGTGGAGCCCCACACAAAGACAAAGTGGCAGCAAATGCCCTGGCTTGTGATCTTGGTGAAGGACTGCAGAGGCAGCTTTGTTGCTTGGAATAAAATAGACCAACTATGTTCTCAAATGAAAACTATTGGCTGAGTTGGAAAGAAGCTATACGATAGTAGGTCCTCGCTAGCTATTCAACACTGACTGCTTTTTCCTGATTACAGTACTTCAAAAAAGATGAATATCATTTTGGAAGATGGTTCTATCATTTCCAAACACTGTTTGTAAGAAATTATTTCCATTGTATGAATTTCCTACCTCTCATCCAACACAAAGTCAGTTAGAAAGGCAGTTTGAATCTATTTTCATCTTTTTAAAAGCTATTCCTTTTGAATGATCAAATTCAAGAAAGCGTAAAAGGTAGAAACTCTTTTCAAATTCTCTAATGCAATGCTGAGATGAAATCTTTAGGCTTATACTAGGTGACATGAATACTATTTTAACTAAAAAATACAGGGCACCTCTGGGCAAACAAATTCAATTCCTCTGAGAAAGTGAACCATTTGCTCGTGTGACGGTATAATGGAGACTGGAGTGGTTACACAAAAAGAGCGTGCGCAATTTACCTGTCGGAATCTCCACGGATGTTGTCTCCGCCTCTCTGCAAAAAAGAAAGAGAAGTTCGTGGTTAGTTCTCAAGCTACCAGCGAGACTGAGATGAGAAATCTTCACTTCCTGATCAATAAGAGGATGTGAATGATAGACCGGCAAGTGAGGTCATCAAAAAGAGCCTTGACTTTTACTCTGAGGGAAACAACACAAAACCCACATTATAGTAACTGGAGAACAAATGAGCTCTCAGAAGAGGGTGCTAGTCAAACTGAACTTCTGTACTTCTCAAAGAATATTAAAAAGCTGAACATGGTTGACTGAAATACAGGTAGGTAAGTTCCTGATTAAACAACCAAATTTGATTTAAATACTACTAAGAGACTTTCAGATACTCTCTGTTTCTATTTAGTTGGGTGGGAAACATGGAAATTCCTCAAAGGATTGTTTTTAGCTTTATTGTGACATTACCCATCTTCAGATTCAGATCATAAGTGGGTTGTTGACAAGTGTGCATGAATTTTGATGCAATTTAAACAATCCAAGAATATACATTTTTGTTGTTGAAAACTTAAAACATATTTATCGGCTCAGGACTTGGTAATACCACTTATTCTGACAAAGATTGTGTCTATATGACAACAAAAGACTCAGACAAAACTGGAAAAATTCACTCCATCACTGAATATTTTGTCTTCACGAAGCCAAGCATCAGGCATTTGGAAACACGTACATGATGGAAGAAAAATTTTACTTGTAATCCAAATGTTTTAGTTTCACATGGACATGGCCAAGGTCATCTAAACATACTTCTATTTGTTATCTACAAACTATGTTACAAGGTATGCCAATTTAAAGAAAATGCATGGATGGACAATTCTTCTAGAAAATACTCATTGAAAAGAAAAGCAAAAAGAGCAGGGGGCTCAATCTAGTCTTTTAGGATGTGAATATCAAGTTTCAAATGAAAGCTCATGGGAAGCTAAGCAGCAATAATGTTGATCTTTCCAGAACTTCTATGACTTATTTTTAGATACCATGAGAACTCATACGTGCAACAATGGAAGCCACAGTTTGAAAATCTTTGTGTATTCAGCTTTTGGGATATCTGTAAAATATAGTTGACTTTAACTTGGTAGGTGCTCTCTCTTTCCTTATTTGTGCAAACTCTCAGGCTTCTTATTTGGCAGAGGATAACTCAGTTGGGATTTCTCATAGCTGAGGGTCTTATTCTCCCTTTCTACATGCTAGTACCATTGACTTGTTGAAAAAATTACCATTTTTGTGAAGTCAAGCAAAAGGACTAGGAAATGCCTTAATGCTTGAAAGTTTCCCTTAGCACGATATTCCATTTCCCATTCAGACAATGGACATCTTCAAAAACTTCAGAAAAGTTAATGATTTTTTAAGACACGTTTTCTGGTTGGAACCTAAGTCTATAAATTTTTTTTGCATGTTAATTTTTTTTAATTTAATTTAAATTTATTTATTTAACATATTTAGTTTTCAGCATTGATTTTCACAACAGTTTGAATTACAAATTTTCTCCCCATTTCTACCCTCCACCCCCACTCCAAGATGGCATATATTCTGGTTACCCTGTTCCCCAGTCAGCCCTTCCGTCTATCACCTCCCTCCCCTCTCATCCCCTTTTCCCTTCCTTTCTTGTAGGGCAAGATAAATTTCTACGCCCCATTGCCTGTGTATCTTATTTTTTAGTTGCATGCAAAAACTTTTTTTTTTGTTTTTGAACATCTGTTTTTAAAACTTTGAGTTCCAAATTCTCTCCCCTCTTCCCTTCCCACCCACCCTCCCTAAGAAGTCAAGCAATTCAACCTAGGCCACATGTGTATCATTATGTATAACCCTTCCACAATACTCATGTTGTGAAAGACTAACTACATTTTGCTCCTTCCCAACCCATCCCGCTTTATTGAATTTTCTCCCTTGACCCTGTCCCCTTTCCAAAGTGTTTGTTTTGATTACCTCCACCCCCATCTGCCCTCCCCTCCATCATCCCCCCCCCCTTTTATTTTTTTTTTATCTTCCTCCCTCTTCTTTCCTGTGGGGTAAGATACCCAACTGAGTATGTATGATATTCCCCCTCAGGCCAAATCTGGTGAGAGCAAGGTTCACTCATTCCCCCCTCACCTGCCCTCTCGCCTCCTCCCAAAGAACTGCTTCCTCTTGCCACCTTTATGCGAGATAATCCACCCCATTCTATCTCTCCCTATCTCCCTCTCTCAGTACGTTGCTCTCTCATCCCTTAATTTCATTTTATTTCTTTTAGATATCTTCCCTTCATCTTCAACTCACCCTGTGTCTGCTCTCTCTCTTTTACATATATATATATATATATACACACACACACACATATATATATACACACACATACATACACATACATACATATACACATAGATATATACATACACATTCACTTATATATATATATATATATACATAAACATATATATATATATATATATGCATATTCCCTTCAGCTACCCTAATACTGAGGTCTCATGAATCATACATGTCATCTTTCCATGTAGGAATGTAAACAAAACAATTCAATTTTAGTAAGTCCCTTGCAATTTCTGTTTCTTGATTACCTTTTCATGCCTCTCTTGATTCTTGTGTTTGAAAGTCAAATTTTCTATTCAGTTCTGGTCTTTTCACTGAGAAAGCTTGAAAGTCCTCTATTTTATTGAAAGTCCATATTTTGCCTTGGAGCATGGTACTCAGTTTTGCTGGGTAGGTGATTCTAGGTTTTAATCCTAGCTCCATTGACCTCCGGAATATCGCATTCCAAGCCCTTCGATCTCCTAATGTAGAAGCTGCCAGATCTTGGGTTATTCTGATTGGGTTTCCACAATATTCAAATTGTTTCTTTCTAGCTGCTTGCAATATTTTCTCCTTGATCTGGGAGCTCTGGAATTTGGCGACAACATTCCTAGGAGATTTCTTTTTGGGATCTATTTGAGGAGGCGATCGATGGATTCTTTCAATTTCTATTTTTCCCTGTGGCTCTAGAATATCAGGGCAGTTCTCCTTGATAATTTCTTGAAAGATGGTATCTAGGCTCTTTTTTTGATCATGGCTTTCAGGTAGTCCAATAATTTTTAAATTATCTCTCCTGGATCTATTTTCCAGGTCAGTGGTTTTTCCAATGAGATATTTCACATTGTCTTCCATTTTTTCATTCCTATGGTTCTGTTTTATAATATCCTGATTTCTCATAAAGTCACTAGCTTCCACTTGCTCCAATCTAATTTTTAAAGTAGTATTTTCTTCAGTGGTCTTTTGGACCTCCTTTTCCATTTGGCTAATTCTGCCTTTCAAGGCATTCTTCTCCTCATTGGCTTTTTGGAGCTCTTTTACCATTTGAGTTAATCTATTTTTAAGGTGTTGTTTTCTTCAGTGTATTTTTCAGTATTTTTTTGGGTCTCCTTTAGCAAGTCATTGACTTGTTTTTCATGGTTTTCTCGCATCCTTCTCATTTTTCTTCCCAATTTTTCCTCTACTTCTCTAACTTGCTTTTCCAAATCCTTTTTGAGCTCTTCCATGGCCTGGGACCAGTTCATGTTTTTCTTGGAGGCTTTTGTTGTAGGCTCTATGACTTTGTTGTCTTCTTTAGGCTGTATGTTTTGGTCTTCTTTGTCACCAAAGAAAGAATCCAAAGTCTGAGATGGAATCTGGGTGTGCTTTCACTGCCTGGCCATATTCCCAACCAACTAACTTGACCCTTGAGTTTTTGAGTGGGGTATGACTGCTTGTAGACTAACGAGTTCTATGTTCCACGTTTGGGGGGGAGGTGCCAGCTCAGTCACAGCAGCACTACTCCTTCCCCAAGAACCCCCAGCCCGGTCTGGGCTTAGATCTTCAGCAGGCACTGCACTCCTGCTCTGATCCACCACTTAATTCCTCCCACCAGGTGGGCCTGGGGCCAGAAGCGGCAGCAGCTGTAGCTGCCCCACCTCCACTGCCCCCGGGGCTGGAAGCCGAACTGCGAACTCCTTCCACTCCCGCAGCTTTTCCCACTAACCTTCTCCGCAGTCTTTGGTGTTTGTGGGTTGAGGATTCTGGTAACTGTCACAGCTCACATATTCAGGGTGCTAGGGGCCCCATCCGCCCGACTCCAAGTTTGGTTGTTCCACGCCGCTCAGGCTGGGCTCTGCTCCACTCCGTTCCCAGCTCCCAGCTCCCAGCTCCCAGCTCCGTGTGGGATAGACCTCACCCAGAGACCATCCAGGCTGTCCTGGGCTGGAGCCCTGCTTCCCTCTGCTGTTCTGTGGGTTCTGCCTTTCTAGAATTGGTTCAGAGCCATTTTTTATAGGTTTTTGGAGGGACTCGGTATGGAGCTCACACTAGTCCCTGCTTACCAGCCGCCATCTTGGCTCCACCCCCCCCCCCAAGTCTATAAATTTAACAAATTCCAAATGGCAGAACTATTAGCATACCAACTCATGCTGCTTTTGGATTACTTTAGACATTTTTCATTATACATTGATTCAAAGTCAAAACCTGACAAAGAGTGAATAGGAAATGTTAGTTTTAGTCTAAGAGGTTTTCTACAGACTATATTTAAGTGTTAGAAATAATGAACCATTGGAACAATCCACACTGCATGCTCTACATCTGAATGAAAGAAAACCTGGGGGGAAATAAGTGCTATTCCAGGTGATCTTTACATATTAATTGACTAATAATTTGTTTTGGGTACCCAGCTGGAATCCATCACTTTTCTCCTCACTTATCTTCCCCCCCAATGCCAAAGAACATTGGCTGCTCAGGAGGGATCCAGGATAGCACTAGATGTATTGAGATGACATTTTCCATTACAATGGCCCACCAAGTTATTTCTGCCAAGCACATGAATTTATATTATAAACCTATCGACTGAGTATCTACTGCAAGCCATTCTGCTGGGTTATAACCAGTGGAGAGCTGTACTGGACATAGTTCCTGCCTTCCAGCAGCTTATAATCTGAGTGGAGAAATAAACTATGTATGCAAATTATTAACATCTCAGGCAGTATGTACCATGAGTGGGAGAGAGAGGAAATGCAAAATGAGGTATGGTACAGTGGTGACAGTGTCACATTTGGCATCAGAGAAACTGAATTTGGATCCCAAGTCACTTACATGCTACCTGTGTGATTTTAGGTAAGTTACTGAACTTCTTTGGGTCTCAGTTTCCTCATTTATAAAAGGATTAACTTAGATGACTTCTAAGGTCACTTCCAGGTTTAAGTCTATGATCTTGAATTCAGAGGAGTGAGTGGTCACTTTTGGCCAGAGTAATCAGGGAAGTCTTCCTGCAGGAGGTAGGATTCTAGACAGGCTTTGAATGATAGGGAGGATTTTGATAGGAAATGGTGGGAAGGAGGGAGGTCATCCAGGGAGAAGGTCTGATGACCATGATGCCTCAAATTCAAGCATTGAAAAACAATCTCTCTTTTCTGTTAAGACTCTTGTATGTGAATGCACTTGGTTTTCATGTATATGAATTACAGGTTCAGGACTTTGTCTCAGACATCTAGGATGACTCGGTGGCTACTAAGAACTTTTGGCACAGTGGGCATCTAACATGTGACCAGATAAAGTATATTCAAACATACTGAATGCATACAATGTTTAAATCAGGTGGGCCTCCATCATTGTCTAACAACTGGTACTTTTATAGTGTTTTTCCTTGAAATCTGAAATGGCTTGAGAGTCTGGTCCCCTGCATGAGGTCTGGTTTCCATTGCCCTATAAGGAGAAATAAGGAGTCTGAATCACCAGAATTCACCAAGGGAGAAGAGCTGTGTGGGGTACCGAGACAAGATTGTCTCTGTTTTTGCTTTTGTTCCTTCCTCTTGTGTTCTCAGTCATTGGTAAGCTTAGAGGAAGGAAAGCTGAGAGAGGAAGAGAGGGAGAGAAAACAGAGAGAAGAAAGGAGGGAGAGGCAGAAGGAGAGGGAGAGAGGCAGGGGGCAGGGGAGAGGGAGAGATCAGCTCCTTGTCAAAGCCCTTATTTTTAATCATATTGTTTTTTTAATATTCCACTGCAGAGGCATTCCATTTGGCAAAACAACTTGGCAAATGAGTAACCTGATCAGTGCTTTTGTGCAATATGTGTATTTTCAAAGGTCATATTAGTCACTCAAGCAAATGATATCTTAAATTTTGTATGCCTCATTTTTTTAATGGATTTATTTGAAAAGCTAACCATTATTAGTTACTCATACAGAAATGAGTAAAGTAGTGAAGAAGCCAGTTACCATGTGGGAATAATGAGCTTCTTTGTACATTTGGATCCATTCTAGAACATTCTAGTTTTGTGTCAAACTCAAATAGAAGCAGATCTCTGTAGGCCACATATTGACTTAGAAAACCACAAATTAACATTATCTCTGTTGTTTGTATTTATTTATTTTCTTAAATATTTCCCTGTTACACTTTAATCTGGTTCAGGCCTTACTCGGAAGTGTTATGGGTCACATGGGGCCTGAAGGCTGTGTGACACTTTTGTGTCACCATTCAATATTAAGTTCAATCCCACAACCATCTGTCAGGTACCTAAGTGCACAATGCACAGTGTATTGCAACATTTTCTGTTTTCTGTTTCAGCAGAAATCATGGGAAGACATGCAGATGGGAGTTCTTGCATGAATCACTTTGTCACAATAACACCAAATCAGGTTATTTTCCTTAACTTTTCAACTATTCTCAGTGCAAAGATAGCAAAAGAAAATGAACTGGTAACAACTGCTGGATGATTTAGGGTAAAGAGAACTGGACAGGAGGGTCCTGGTCTCTGGGCCCTGCTGTAGAACTTGCTATGTGACCATACCAGGTAAGTGACTTAGCCTCTCTAGGGCTGTTGCTTCAAATGGAAGATGAGGGAAGTACTAAAGAATCTCCTAGGTTCCTTCTGCCTCTTACACTCTGGGAGTCTAGAAGTATATTCCAGGATTCAACGCAGCCATAGACATAATTTTAAGGAAGCCCAATAGCTGAAGGAAATTATTGATGGAAACGAGCCTTTTGTCTCCATTGCATTTTCTAACCCTCTTCTGGCAAATGTTTGATTCATTTTTGGTACCTATAATCATTCGTACATAAGACAAACTGATTACAAAGGCATCCAGTATGAGAGCTTCAGCTAGACATGGTATGAGAGGTCAGTTTATAATATAGACTTTCCTGTTGAATGTGATATACAATAAAGCCTTGATAAACTGGCATGGTTGTGGAGTGATTAGTTCTGGGTATGAGAAAATTCTGGAGAACTAAGAGTTTACCCTTTAAGAACTGGAACTTCAAAGTGTGGTGAAACTTTTTTTCCTTCTCCAACCCCAAGATGCAGAGAGCAGAGCTATTGGAAAGCTACTGCAAGGTGCTCTTTGCTCCCTAAGTGGCAGCTAGATGCTGATGCAATGGATAGAGCACTGGGCTTGGAGTCAGGAAGAGTCCTCTTCCTGAGTTCAAATCTGGCCTCAGACACTAACTAGCTGTGTGACCCTGGGCAAGTCACTTTACCTTGTTTGCTTCCGTTTCCTCATCTGTAAAATGAACAGGAGAAGGAAATGGAAAACTCCTCTTTGCCAAGAAAGCTCCAAATGGGGTCATGGAGAGTTAGACATGACTGAAATGACTGAACAACAACAACTTTGCTCTCTAGGAAGCCAGCACTAAGCTGTGTTAGCCTGTCTCTCTTTTCTTGCTGCCATCTTTCTCTGCTATCAGTGTCTGCTGCTCTCCAGCTCTGTTGTTGCCATTGCTGTTCCCGATTCACACCCCTCCCCTTGTCTCCACTTAGGTTATGCTACCTGGGCTTTTTGCTGTTTTTTGTTTGTTTTTTGTTTTGCTCTTTGGTTTTCATTTGGAGTAGCTCACTTCTTATAGACATTCTCACCCAACAAGAACACTCCTTCTTTCTCTTGTCAACAACTTACACATTCGTAGCACATCAGGAGGAATGTTCTGGTCTTTCATTATTCTCAGCAATTTTCATGACTGTCTTCTGCTATGCTCTTTCAAGGAAAAGACTATTTTTGCTACTGGTTTTTATAAACCCAGAGCCCAGCACAGTGCCTTACACATAGTAGGAACTTAAATACTTACTTAATCTAATTGAATCAAGTCAGACTTGTTTTAACACTTTTTTTTAGATGCAGCATTTTTGGAATGCATGAGGGTTTCATAAGGCTGGTCTCCAGATAAATAAGATTTTGCCATATATGCCAAGGAACAATACAAAGGCTCATAACTCTTATCCACAAAGATATTATTGATGCCAGTCAGGATACATATTTTTTTTGGGGGGGAAGTCAGAATAAATAGGATACAAACCATTTTTCTCAAGTTCACTGAATGGACAAGATTACTGACTTTTAAAATGTCATTAGGGTTCACATAATAGGTTCACTTTTCACCTCCATTTTCTTTTATTATTTTTAATGTTTTATATTGATGTTCTTTTCTTTTAAAATCACTATCATTTCCCACTGACTTCAATAGAACCTTGCCTTCTAACAAATACGGTCAAGCAAAACAATTCAACGTATTGATTATGTCTGAAAATGAATGTCTCATTCAGCACTTATTGTCCACCACCTGTCTCCCAAGAGGCAGGAGGCATTTTTCACCATCAGCTTTCTAATCTCATGATTTGTTACTGCATTGATCAGAGTTCTGAAGTCTTCCACATTGTTTTCCTTTCTTTGATCACTTTTATATGTTTTTAAGGGTACTTCACATGATAGCACCTTCTATGACTAAACCAGAAGTGATACTTATAAGCAGGACACATTAAATTAAGGTTTCTTTCTTAGACAATTAAGTCCTGGAAAGGCAGAGAGACAAAGGGCTACTATGCTAATTGTTTATGTACAGGAGAAAGGGGTAGTCGAGATTATTATTGTTTGTAGAGAAGGACAAGCTTGGTCTCTTACAAAATCAGTTTGTTGTATCACAGACATAAAGAAGAGTATACTTTCAATTCACTCACCCCTATTGTTTTCATAAAAAATTTTTAAAAATAGATGTCAAGGACAAAAACAATAACTGAAATATTTACCGATGCTTTATAGACTAACGTTTGAATGTGGCCCATTGAAGTGTCTTTTTTCCTAGCTTACATTGCCTGTGCTATCAATGTCTGTTTCTCACCTTCCCTGTTGTCATTATGAAGATATTTATTTCTATAGAATTTTACTCTATTAGATTTGGCTCTGTGTTCCAGCCTGTCAAGATCTTTTTGCATCCTGATTTGGTTGTCCAGTGATGTTTCCTATCCTTTCCAGCTTTATGTCATCGGCAAATATGATAGGTATGTCATCAATGCTTTTATTCAGTTAACTGACCAAAATTTAAAACAGCACAGGGCCAAGCACAGATCCCTGGAGTACTCTACTGGAGGGAGCTTTCCATGTTGATAAGAAACTATTCATGGCTGTTTAGAGTCCAGTCATTCAACCAGTTACCAGTCCATCTAATTGGACCATCTTTTAGTCCACATCTATTTTTTTTCCCTCACAAATGTAGATTATCAATTATTTGGCTAAAATCTAGGTAAATTATATCTACAGCATTCCCCCAATCTACCAGTTTAGTAACCCTGTCAAGAAAGGAAATTATGTTAGCCTGGTATAGCTTGTTCTTGCTGAGGCCATGCTGGCTCTTTGTTATCACTACTTCCTTTTTTAGACATTCCCTAACTATCATAAGTATTCCTAAAGTTTGCAATGAAACTAGTTCAGGCACACTGGTTTTTACATTGCAGACTGTATTTATTTCCCTTTTGTGAAAACCAGCCCAACATTTGCCCCTCTTCATTTGTGGGGTAATACTCCTGCTTTGAATTTCTTTTGAAGGCCACGGACAGTGGTTCATAGCAGTCGTATCTGTCCATTCTTCCAGTACCCTATGGTATAGTTCATCTGGGATGGGTTACATGAACTCATCAAAAGCAGTTGGAGGCTCTCTTATTTTCCTTGGGTACCAAATCTCTATTAGCCAATTCTTTTCTCACTTTTCTAGGCCAAAGCAAAATTAGAATCGAGCATCTCTGCCTTCTCCCCATTGGTATCTCATCTACTTTGGGTAGGGCTCCTAGCCCTTTTGGGTCCTCCTCTTTTTCCTAATGTGGCAAAACTCACACTTTTGCTATGTTTTGTTCCCTTGCTGGCATCAGATCAGTCTGAATTTGAACATTCCTGACACTGTCCTTTTTTCTTCCCAGTTTAATTCAACTAGATTTTATTAAATGCCTATTATGTACAAGGCAAAAGGTTTTGAGACTACAAAGACAAAATGTAAAAAAAATCCCCACACTCAAAGAACTTGCATTCTACTTATGTTGCTTTATTTTAGTTTTAAGTAACAACCTTTCTGGTTTTTTGAAAGTCTTTTCCCTGTTATCTCTACAGTGTGAATCCTCCCTTGTTCAAAAAAAAATAAGCAAAACCTAGAAATATAGTAACCAAATCTGAATGTAGGGAGGTATGTTTCATAATTAGGCCTCTCAGGCTGAACATGGTCGTTATAATTAATCAGAGTTTGACGGCCATTTAGTGTAGTTTCTGTTTGTGTTCTTTTGGTCACTGTATATTGTTCTCTTGGTTTTGTTTACTTATCTCTTCATTAGTTCATATAAATCTTTCTATGTTTCTCTGAATTCCTCATATCTGTTCTTTCTTCAAATGCAATGACATTACATTCATATATCTCAATTTGTTCAGCCATTCCTCAATTGATGAACATAATGCTTATTTCCAGTTTTTTTTGCTACCACAAAAAGTGCTGCTACGGATGCTTTGGTATACATAGGATGTTTCTTCTATTTTGGACCTCCTTGGGGATATGCATACACCAAAGGGGTCACTGGGTCTGGGTTTTCTCATATAACACTAAATTGTTTTCCAAACAGTTGGGCTAATCCTCAACTCCACCAAGAGTGTGTATTCATTCGCCTACCTTTCTATGGCCCTTCTAGTTTTGGCTCTTTCCATCTTTCATCATATTTGCTTGGAAAGGAAAGATGAGAAATAATCAAAATAGTAAACATTTTTAGGACTGTGGGAAGACGGGCACACTAATGCACTACTGGTACGACTATAAATTGGTCCAGTTATTTGGAGACAAAGTCCTGCTCTGATACCTCTTCATGGTGAGTAGGTGATCCTGGGTTCTTGAAGGCTAGGCATTAAGTATGACCCATGACAACAGAGAGAGGCTGTTTTTCTGAAGACCAACTTAGCTACCCACAGAGAGTCATATCACCAGCAGGATGGCCACAAGGGATGAACTTTTTAAACTACGGAAATCCATGAAACAATAGTCCTTGGTCTCGATGTGGTTTTTTGCAGTGATGGTGGCAGAATGATGGGAAAGGGGGAAGAGTGTGCTAAGAATCACATGGTTTTCAGACCATCAATAAACTTTAATTTGACTACTGGTACCCTAAACATGAGATACTTGTTCAGTGACCAATGACAGGACATATAGGACTAAAGGAGCTGGGCCTTATCAACCTTGACATCCTTGCTCTATACAAAACTAAAAGAAAAATGGAAGTTACAGTTAAATCAAAGGATGGCTGAAATGTATTCCTTGGAAAGGCAAAAAAGAAGTTGGCAGAGTGGGTTTTAACTTATGCCTAAAGATAACAAGAAGCATTATTCATAGGACATTTGGTTATCACAAACTGCAGTGTTAATAATGATAATTTACAAAAAGACCATCATGAAAATAATTGTAGTGCATGTACCAACATCATTTGCTGAGGATGAAGAGATAGAGAAATTCTATGAAGAGCTTGATAAGGCCTTCCAAATTAAATCAACCTACACTCTGATACTTGGTGACTTCAATGCAAAGGTAAGAAAAGTTGAGACTAAGAAGAAACATGTGGAAAAACATAATTCAAGAAGAAAGAATGAGAAGTCAAAGACTTGTAGATTATTAGAAAAGCGTCACACCTCTATATCACAAACTCTTTCTTTGAAAAAAAAAAGGAAGGCACTAGACATGCTAAGCATCAAATAACATGTTAGAGATTAAAAATAAGATTATATTTTAACACTCAGGAAAGACTTTTTGTTGTCATGGGAGTTATCTCTGTGTCAATTGTCAGCGTATAGTTAGATAAGTGACTTGATAGAACTAAGATCAAATTAGTTTAAAAAAGAATTATGAGAAAAGGACATAGTATATAACTGAAAAAACTTAAGCAAGTACCTGACAATCAGAACTGGGAAATGGACAAAAGGAATGACCTTGACACTGAATATAACAATTCCATACGGAAGTTTAACCAATCCGAATTAGTTGCCATAACAAGACCACCAAAAGAACACAGAAAGCAACTTAGTCAACAAATATCTGACTTCTTTGCCAAACAAAGGAGAGAGTTGCCAAAGGCAGCACTAGATTAGACTGGAAACTCATCTGTAAAGTTATATGTAGGATGGTAGATGATTATGAGTGGTATCATCTCATAAAGGAGACAGAAGTAGTGAAGGGTAAAATCAGTTTAAAGAAAGCTTGTCAAGATACCCAACTAAGCAAAGACATTTAAGGATGAAAATGGAGGGATTACAAATAGACAAAAAATGAAAAATATCTATAAAAATCATTGTAAACTATTTTCTTCATCAAGTATGGTGAAACCACCATAGTTGGATCCTAATATCACTTTATTTTAAACAGGCACATTTCCTAAGTATTACCTGAAAGAAAGTAGTAGCCATGAAAAAATTGCTTAGGACCTTTCATTAACTATTTTTGGAAGAACGATCTCTGACTCTCTGTTAATCAAACAGTCAACAAGCATTTATTAAGCACATGCTATGTGCTAGGCCCTGTGCTAAGTGCTAGGAATACAAATACCAGTAGAAAGAAAGATGGTTCCTTCCCTCAAGGTGCTTACATTCTAATTGGGGAAGATAACATATAAAAGGGAGTGAAAAAGGGAGATGGGGTGGGGGAAGGTACCTAGCTTGGGGCATGGAAGAGGAGGTTTGAGTACAGTCTGCAGAGGACTGAGACCTAGCTGGCCTGGGTACCCTCCTTAAATGAAGGTTCTGGGAGGAGCCATCTGATCCAAGGAAGAGGCTGCAGGGACAGAAAGTACTTCTGATATGTGAATTCCAGGGTTGGAGTAAAGTTTCAGGATGGAGATCTGGGGCATGGGAGAGGTCCAGAAAACATCCTGGAAGATATACCAACAAAAATAACCCTGTTCAAAGACCCTTTGATAATTAACATCGGCTGAGACATAAAACAGTCTGCTCGACAATTATATTTGAACCTTGGGATGGAGGAGATCCATCACAGAATCCACCTTGTGGACAGTAAGGTCATACAGCTGTTCCTGTTTGTCAGTGACATTGTGCTGACAGCATTGAACACACACAAATGTCTATACAGGTCTATCTATCTATATCTGCTCTCCCCAAGTTTAGGACAAATGCCCCACTATTCTTGGATTTCCGTTCATTCTCTAGCACAAATTCTAATATGGAGTGATCTTTACCACATCAAGAGGCTAAGTGACTTACCCAGGAACACACAACTAGTATAGTCCTGGAGACAGGATTTGAAGCCAGGTCTTCTCAGCTCTTACTTAGGTCAGCTCCATATCCATTATGCTGTACTATTCCTTATCTAGAACATACTAGAGGAAAAATGCCATGGCTAAAGCCGGCATCTTTGAGAAATTCTGACAACTCAGCACACTTGTTTTAAAAGTTTCAATCTTTTGAAAATCAAACAAGAAGAAATGTAGCTTTGATTGTGCCTATATGCAGGCTGTGTCCACAGTCCAGTGTATTTTAGCTTTTGAATAATGGTTTTAATCATATGCAACACTAAAATCAGCAGCGATTGCAACTTAGTTGAAAGTGATTAACCCGAATTCAAGTATAAGGACTCCGAAGAGTATATTTTTCACATAACATCATGAACAGTTACTGTGCCATAAAGTTGGGATGGATTAGAATGACAAAAGATATAAAAAAGACAAAATCCAAGTTGCATTTCTTCTAGAAACGGCATGCAGATCAAATCTTGTTACAACAAGTAGCACCGAAATGAACATCTTTGTATTGCTAAAAGGCTTTCAGCAATATGTGATAACCATGAGATTTCATTATGGGATTTCACTAGTTCAAACTTCAATAATTTGGAATTTGAAATACTTCACACATGGGCTGGCCTGAGGTTTAGGTATGCAATGTATGAAAAAACATCTATGCTGAGCAAATGAGGAGTGAAAAGAAAACTGGATGGGAAATAACCTAACCAGCTCAAGAACAAAATTTTCAGATGTGAAGGGACTCCTTTATGTACAATTGAGTCATGATGTCTTAGGGATGGACAGGACCTCGAAGATTATTTGGTCCTGCCCCCTGATTTTACAGATGAAAAAACTGAGGCAGTTTTTTGAGAGATGGGATCACTTGCTCAAGTTCACACAGTGAGTCTGCGGCAGGCTCTGGGACTAGGACCCAGGTTGGCTGATTCCCAGTACAGAACTCTTCCCATTAAATCACACCTGGAAATCAAGGTGATTATTGCAAGTCATTCTCATTTATTGAGTAGAATAGGTCCCAGAAGACCTACCTGGTAATACCTTACATGCTTGAAACTAATTAAATTGCATTTCTTAGAAAAAAAAGCATTCTGTGTAGCTCAGTGTTTGGTAATTCAGAATGTAAGCCTGATTGTTTGCCATATCCATATACAAAGTCCTTAGTAGGTCACTGCTGTGGGACTTAATTGGTGGCCCCATTTCATCCTGGCTCCTGGAATGTAACTCTTTTTCTCATTGGTCTCAAGCAAGTGACTGAGAGTTTCTCTTGAGCATTCCCATGTTCTCAGGAAAGCTGCCCCTCTATTTGTCTCTCCCCCATGCTGGTCCTTTCAACATGGTTGCCTGCAATGTCTAATTTGATAGAGATTATAATTCAGTAGTCTCAGAGCACTATAGAACTTTCAAGGTTTTATAAAGCCCTCTTAGTCTGCTCTCCAAGGAATCTGCTATTATAATGCTTTTTCTTGACAAGATAGTTCAACTTCTGACCAGGCTGACAAAATAGAGAATATTAAAATACAAAACTTGCTAAATGTCAGCAAGGGAATAATGGAGGTAGAATTTGTTTAAGATCACTTCGCCCTGACTCCAGGATGAACTTCACAGGAAGCAGGCCATTTATAAGAGATTTGTTTGAATAGTATATCTAATTTTACTCTCTCATTTTTACTTTAACAACGCCTACACCCTGACATCAGGAGCCCAATTCCAACCCAGCCAGCTGTAATAGGTTCCATTATGAAATATGACTTGAGGGCACAGGATTTTCATTAAAAACAGGTATTTCACCATCAGAGAGCGTTATGCAAACTTCCTGAATCTTTTCTCTTATTCAGGCACTAATAAGAGCAATTGATTACATTACACTATTTGCTGTGTTTTGGCCTGTTAAACTGAAAGTGGGCAATTTTAGGCTTTTTTCTTAGGTGAGTACACTGCAATTTGGGCCCCCCTCCATTAAGAGTGGTGATATGTTATATCATGTGATTAAAATTCCAGCAATATATTATGGGAGTGATATTACTAATTGGTCCCTTTTGCAGAGTGCTCCTTGATAAAGCACGTTAGAAATGCTCTTCATTTACCGATGACACCCACTTGTGTGTGCTGCCTGTAGCTTGGATGGCCAGGCTGAATAATGACATTTCAGGATCATTTTAAGCTGAATATTTTTCATGTCTCCAGGCTGTGCAGAAAGATGTTAAATATTTAGCTGTCCGTGACAGGAGAAGGGAGAACTGAATATGCACAAAAGCATGGGAACACTACGGTGGCCTTCACCTGTGAGCACCTTGTAGAAATCAGGAAGGGCCTGATGTGTGGGTTTGCAAGGAGTCCATGATGCTCTAATGGTGCATCCCTTCTAAAGCACAATTTGTGACACACGTGCCGTCTTCTAGCTGCCACCTCTACTGCTTGTTCCTCTAGCCTGAGCTATTCTGTAGCTTCCTTGATCTTACCTTCCGAAGTGTCCAAGGGGAAAAGGACACCTGTCCCTTTTATGCTTTCATCGCTATGCAGGTCAGCCCTAGGCAAAACTGAGCACGCAAAATGTGCCTCTGGTCCTCCTCGCCTGCCATTTTGGTGCTTTTCACTCCCATGCTATCATACCCAGGGGCCCGGTTTCTCATGTTGTCCTTTGGCTGACTAGATCTTCACAGCATAGAACACTGGGCTGAATCTAATGAGGTTAAATTTAAAAGAGAAACATAAAGTTGTACTTTACAAGTACAAGATGGAGGATGTATGGCAAGACGTCAGTATGCCTAAGAAGCATTTGGGTTTGTTTTAGAGGATTGTGAGCTCAATATGAGTAAATAGTGTGACACCAGCTATGAAAGCTAGTGTGATGTTAAGAGAAGTTTCACGTCTAAGTTTAGGGAAGCAAGAACCCCACTCTTCTCTGCCCTAGTCAGTATAAATCTGGAGCAGAACTGTATTCAGAAGGACAGATGAGCTAGAAAGCATCCAGAAGAAGGTAACCAGAATGTGAAAGGGCCTTAGTTTCATGCCCTATATACAAATCTGTTGAAGGAATCATTGATATTTAGCCTGGAAGGGAAAGGACAGGAGAGCTATCGTTGAGCATTTGAAGGCCTATCATACAGAAGAGATATCAGATTTCTTTTCCTTGGCCCTATAAGCAGAATTAAGAGCAATGGGTAAAGAATACAGTGAAAACAAATTTAGGCTTGATGTAAGGGAAAACATCCTAACAATTGGAGCTATTCATAAATGACTAACTCAAGTGGTAGTTGGGTTTCTTTCCCTGGAAATCTTTAAGCAAAGGCCAGATGATCATTTGTTGGAAATATTGAAATAGGGATTGCTGTTCAGGTCTGGTTTGGGCTAGATGGCTACTGGGATCTTTTCCAATTCTGAGATTCTGTGGGTACACAAAGAATCATTTTCCTGAATTATTCTGTTGCTGTATTTATAGTACTTTTTGGGGGGGGGACGAGGAGAACAAGCCTCCAGCTTTCTGAAAGACCAATGGGGATTTAAGACCTATTAGAGCTTAACACACAACCCTTACATTCCTGTGGTAGGATGAAGCTGGTCCTAAGCTGCTTGTCATTCTCATTTTAAGGAGGTTTTATAGCACCAGGAAAAAAGTATAACTTAACTTAAGGAGTATTTTTGAATAGCATTTTTACATTTATCCAAGAAACGTGTAAACTACTGGATCTACAGGATGTGAAGGATAATTGACCTTTGTTTTATCAGGAAAAGAAAGAAAATATACACAGCAAAAGAGATATTCAAAGCTTTCAAGGCAAACCTTCAAATGACTAGCAACAGTCAAACCATGAAATTTCTTTACCTTGGTTGGGCAGACAGAATGAGAGGGGCATTCATCTAAGCAAGAAATGAAAACAGGGTGAACGTTGTTTCTGCGAGTGCTAAATGATCATATGTTCATTTCTTCTGACACATCAGCTTTAAGTAAACAAGTTCAGGATTATGGCACTGGTTGACTGATACTGCTACCTCATAATTCATTTCCTCTGCCTTATGATTTAGGTATGATTGACTGACATCCTAAATACCCAGCACTGACAATGTTGCCATACATTTTAACCAGCAATTCAAGTGTCATAATTGCCATGTAACAATCTGTGCTTTCCTTTATGGATTGCTGTCTAGGTTTTCATTTAAGGATAGACGGTGGTTGATTGTATGTCAGCTGACTTGTGTCAAAGCTTGTATAGGATAGCATTAACAAGGTAGAAGGTACCGATGAAAAAGATGCACGCTTTTTGAAAAGCTTGAAATTTGTAACTTGCTCAGACAATCACGCAATTTCACAACTGGTAGGGACCTTAGGGAATCATCTAGCCTGCTTTCCTCATTTCACAGATGGGGAAGCTGAGGATCATAGGGGTTCAGTGGCTTGCTCAAAGTTGCATAGCCAGTTAGAGGCAAAATTGCAGCTAGATCCCAGGCCTCACGATTTCCCATCCAGTGCTCCTTGCACTTGAACTCTCCCTCATCTTGGACACTGATCCTATAACTTGACACAGTCTTTACACAGTACTCATTGGCAGTACTGTTAGGAGTATTTTTCCCTTGGGGCAAAAGGAACAGCTGTCTCAGGCACACTTCATGAGAACAGTTCCATAACTTGAGGCCCTCAATGTAATAACTCTAAGAAGGTGGATGTTATATAGGTTTCACTCCATCAAAAACTGATAATTCAAACAATAACATCCTATGCACGGTCAGTTGGGTCGGTATTAATGTTCAAGTAACCTTTCCTAATGCAGACACTCCTTTAAAGAGTCGGGTCACATTGGTAATCTCAAACCACTTTGGTGAGCCGTATTTTGAGAAATGAAGCTGATCTGATCTTTCAATGGACAAATAATATTCAAAAATATCTCAGAAGTGGTACCATGGTTGCTGCTGAGGTAAGTAAGGTTCACACCTGACAACCTAGCTATTATTGAAATATCGGCATGCCCAAAGGCTCTAAGTTATTGGTGCTTTTGAATAAGTTTCAAAATAGTAGAAAAGCTTTCTTTTGCTTACATGGGAAGCTAATAAAAACAAAGGAAAAGGGAACCCATTCTTAACAGCTTTCTTAGGGCACAGTGATGGCTTAGCAGTCCTGCTTTGGAGAACTTGGATGCTCACAGGAACAGATGAACAAATTTACAGGTATCTCCAAATAACAAAATCACGATTGGCACTCTCAGTCTGTCACTTTATTTCCTAACTTTTCCAATATTTTCAACTGGACATCTATCAGAGGTTCTTCCATTTCTACTCTAGGCTACAAACACAGGGATAATCTCTTTACTTCTGGTGATAGTCTAATGACTTATCCAGTGACTAATGTCACTCTTTGGGGTAATGTCCCATATATAAGACTGATTGATCCTGCTAAAAGACTGCTTTCTAACTTCCACATGGTAAAGGCCTTCATGGTATTAAATGATCCTATGTGGTTCTGAGAGCAGGAATTCCTTGGATAAAAATGACAGCACACCAAACATACATTCTTAAGCAGGGTAGCGGTAGGAGGAGTATACATGGCAGGAGGGATAATATTAAGGATATACAAGGTGATTCACTCATAATACTCTACCAATTATGATCATTCTTAAATGAGCACACATAGACCTAATTAAGTAATCCTTTCCTAAGCTCAATTCCTTTTAAAAATGTTAGGAATGACAAATCCAGGCGTATTTTTGACTGTTCCTTGTCAAGAAGTGATTTTTTATTACTTGAAAACTTTCCATAAGCTGTCTAAACTCACTAAGTATACATACACAAGGGTGTGCCAGGGAACACACCTATTTAAAATTCTGATGTCCACCCTCAAATATTAACTATGGAATTCCTGGTACCCTGGAGTCTCAGGTTTGTTAAGTATGATGACTTTCTTTGGGAAACCACCTTACATTGAGGTCCTAAGGAGGAATTAAGATGCCTTGGTTAGATTTGGGGATGAATAAGATTTATACCAATTATCATTCCACAGTATTAGAGTGTAAGATCCAGGGAAAGAATGAAAAAATATGGAAAGGTGATCATCGGTTCCTAGATCTAGAGCTTGAAGGGACCTGCGAGGCCATCTTGTCCAACCCCAGGAAGGCTCAGTGACTTTTCCAAACAAGTGTCACAAGGAGGAAATACCATTGGTCAAAGTAGGTCCCATCTGTAGGCCTGTGCTGAAAGTAATCATAGTGACTTAGTAAAAGTCCTTTTGGAGTCAGGCTCACTATCACACTCCATTCACACTGTCATTTGCCATATAATTTATTCAAATTAAGATGCCAGATGATTTGGTTCTCATCTGCCTCTTCATTTGGAAGTTATTAACTTTAGACATTGAAAAATGAAATATACATTCAGTCGAGTTAACTGCTTCACACACCACATGCTAACCAACGAAGTGCAGTCATTTCTAGACCTGGTCCTAGTATAATTATAATTAGATATGCACCATGAATGAGAGAAGGCATAAGAAAAGAGCTGTGTGAGAGTTACTACATGACAAGGAATATAGGCAAGAGGGAATCATGATAAGCCTGATAGCTTCAACTGTTCTTTTTTGAACAAACCTATGAGACCATCGACAGTGAGGGTTGGACGAATACATAGAAACAGATAGATCCAGGATGCTAAGCCACTAGCAGACCTGAGGCAGGTGGCCCACTGTGGCTTCCTTCTTACCCCCACCTTGAAAAGTACAAATTAGCCCTCTGGGCCACTAGACAGACGCCCCATTGTACTCTGGAATAGTACACATGAAGGCAGAGGGGTTCTCTAAAAACAATTTATTGTTATTTTCACTAAGTCACTTGAGAACAAAAGGATGGAGAAGATGGCATCTGACAAGATAAGTGGTTTCTCTGGCAAGAAGCCAGTACTAATACAATTGTATTTTCCAAGAGATTTCTTTATTAAAAAGATGCAATAACATTGGCCATGGTGGCTATACTTTCCAGAGACTTAGGCTTGTCTGGCGAAACAGAAGAAATAACGCCTGCCTGCGTCAGGTGCAGTTTGGGGCCTGTGTGGTGGCCTGGGCAAGCTCTTTTCCTTAAAAGGCATTGAAATAATCATGCAGGCTTAATTGGCACTAAAGGCTCGGGCCATTGATGTTGCTTTCTAGTTTCCTAAGTATAAAAAGCCACAGAGAGCTCCAGCTCCTTCCCAATGCTTGACAAGGGGACCACCACGGGCAACAAAGATGGAAGCAGGGGAACTGTCCTCGGCTAAGGCAATGAGGTATCCTTGGGAAATATCCTTCCCCTGCTATGGCTTTTGTGAAATGTTCAGATCTCTCATTCCAATATCAAACTTAAACCAACAAGGGGCCAGACTATGTCAGGCCTTTCCTTCAACACTCTGTCTGCATACATACATACAGTCACTAATTCATTTATCACCATAGTTTCTTCATCTGTAAAACTAGTTTATCTTTAAGCCCCCTTTCAGCTCCACAACTTTTAATAAAAATACATTTATGAAGGGGCTGTTTTGTGCCTAGCACTGTGCTAAGTGCCTCAGGAGAGTCAAATAGAATAAGATATGATTCCTGCCCTTAATGAATCCGCATGAGGCAAGGGCACATGTTTATGCTTCTTATGTTCAAAATCTTCCGACTATACTGTGTGAACCCAACTGGACACAGAGGAGTCAATTGCTTTCAGATTACCAATTGCCACAATCCTTCCATTTCATCTGTAACACCCTATTTATAAACTGAGTATCATCACATAAGGGGTGAAAAGTAGAATTGTGCTTGAGTCTAGGTCTTCTGATGCCAAATCTGGTGCTTTTCCCACTCTACCACATGACTTATTATATTATTTTGATATCAATCATAAGCATTTTGAGTACAATGACCATGCTGTGGTGGCAAAGAGAAGGGGGTACTATATATTTTTTTCCTTTCTTGACATGGGTAAATCCATTTTATGTCTCCATTTCAGTGTGAACAGGCAGCTATAGCTAACCACTATGATATGCCTTTTCCCCAGTTATTGAGCAAAGTTAAACAAGAGACAGAGTCCATCCTATCTTAGACACCCAAGGCCAGTGACAGACTAGCAGATTAGTCTCTGTCCTCTCTCCTGACATACAACAAATTGCCCCCACGGTCAGTGGCCGACTGGGTGTGAACCCAGTATGAGCACACATTTTCTGTATACTTCAAATATATGTGGGGAATGGTTGTTATTCAGAAGCCTACTTGCCCCATAGAAACATTATTCTTTATGTGCCAATTAATGCTTCCTTGTGCCTTGCTTTGTAACTGTGGACTAAAACAGGCTTTTACTGACTTGTATTCTAAATTGTACATACATTGGGTCTTCTTACACAGACAATGCCTTATTTATCTTTGTATTCTATTACAGCACCTGGTATAATTTTGGGCATGAGGGCAATGGATCTCCTGATCTCCAATCTCTGTCCTTGCTAGTCTACCTTCAATATGGTCGCCAGATTGACATTCCTAAAGCATAGGGCTGACTGTAGTCAGTGAACTCCAAGGGCTCTCTTTGACCTCTAGGACCTAATACAAACCCCTCTTCTTGGCATTTAAGCTCTTGGCAACCTGGCTCCAGCCTGCCTTCCCAGCCTTGTTCGACATTATTCCCGCCAATGTGGCCTCACTATTCCTTACACCCATCATGCAGTCTTCCATCTCCATGCCTTTTTGAACAGGCTCGCTGAAGCCTAGAATGTCCCTCCTCCTCATTTCCACCTCTTAGAATTCCTAGTTTCTTTCAAAATTTAGCTCAAATATAGGGTAGATGCAGGTCTTAATTTAATCCTTTCCAAGATACTTATTTGCTAGAGTGTAGTCTCAGGTTCATGGGCAGAGGAAAATGGGCCTCGAAAAATGTACTTTGGAGACATGTTACATTTTAAGATGGAGAATAGATATTGTGGCAATAACTAGAGAGGGAAGACTGAAAAGAAAACATGTGAAGGACTTAACTGTATCAGGGTTTTCCCAAGATTCTATTAAAAGGTAGGTAATATTCTTGTTTCTGTAGGGTATATTATCAGAAAATGGAATCATCATCATAGCTTGCATTTCTGGCCCTTGGGATTTTTGTTTTAATGATTCTTGGCTACAAAAATGTCAAGGGACACTTTTATTTATTAGTGAAACATCCCTGATGGTTACAGGGGCCAAACTTTTGCCATGGGTGTCTACTCTCAAATTCTCCTGAAATTTCTGAAATGTCTCTGACATCAGTTTTCTTAAGCCTAATGATATCCGGGCTGCTATGGTTTAAACAAGATAATTGCCATGCTGACATCCAGAAGTACCTCTGCTTTTCAACCAGGGAACTGTAGGATGTTAGAAAAGAAATCCACAGCTCTAATGTGAGCAAATCAAAGGAACAAAAACAGATTTTTGAGCTGGAAGATAGTGCTTACTCAAAATTTCCGTCACTTTATAAGAACAAAAATAATAAAAAAGCTCTGCTTCATTTTAATTCTATTTTATGAGTCAAAGAACAATGAAGAAAATGAATTCAATCATTGGTGGGAGGAAGACTGCGTGTATTTTTTTTACTGAAACTTGGCAGGTCTCAAAGTTGTAATTTACCAAATTCAAATTCTGGCTCATTGGAAAACCTTTTACTTCTACAGACTATATCTGCATGAGGCAAGTTGATCCATTAAAATGTTGCCTGTTGAGTATAATATGAGTACTCTAATGTCAACTTCTGAAAATCTACAATGGATGGCTAGTAACAAGTGAGTAGTTGAATGATTTGAGGAATCACTGAGCTTAAACTGTACTTTGCCTATTTCTTGTTTGTCTTTTCTGCTAGCTTTTGTCCTTCTATAGACATTTTGGTCAGTATTTACGTTCAACAGTAAGGAGAACTTCCATTGCCCTAAGGAGTAACGAGGCCAAATAAGCATAGGAACTGAAGGTAGAATTAAGCTTTATTACCTCATGACCAAATGAGTGCCATGGTTTGCTAAACAGGCAGTTTTTTAATGACACATTAACATGCCTACTGTAAATTTACAGACCTAAAAGATATTCACATGTGGCAACAAGCATACGGGGCTTCTTTCTCTGTCATTTCATTCTTTCTTGATCTTAGGTGAATATGTATATAGAGGCAGAATAGATGAGATTATGACCCTATGAGCTCTGAAAGTCTGGAGGAACCATCACAGATACAACTGCCAGTTGGAAGCAGAGGCCGCTAGTAGCTTCAGCAGAGCAGCCAGCTCTGCG
Organism: Trichosurus vulpecula; assembly: GCF_011100635.1. Classification (NCBI taxonomy): domain Eukaryota; kingdom Metazoa; phylum Chordata; class Mammalia; order Diprotodontia; family Phalangeridae; genus Trichosurus; species Trichosurus vulpecula. Next base: position 20,402,100 of record NC_050582.1, read on the forward strand.
GAGTGAGTAATCTGCCTGAGTGGCCCAGCAATGAATCCATCCAGAAGCTAAGACACCATGGTCTGAATGCAAAGCCATCTACTTTTTATAACCACCACTTTAAGAATGAGTACATTCTTTCTAGGGGAGAGGATGAGCCTGCTCTTTTCATAACAGCAAAGAACTAGGAACTAAGGGGTACTCACCTGTTGGGATGGCACATTATGGTATATTGATGTAATGGAATATTACTGCACTCCAAGAAATGACAAAATGGACAGATTCAGAAGAGTCTGGGAAGACCTCTATGAACTGCTGTTGCAGAGTGAAGAGAGCAAAGCTAGGTGAACAATTTATATGATGATGACAACATTATAAAGAAAAACAACTTTGAAAGACCTAAGAATTCTGCTCAATACGATGACAAACCACAGTTACAGAAGTCCAAAGATGAAGAACTTCATCCACTTCTTTCCAGAGAGATGTGGGACTTTGAATCCACAATGAAACATATAATTTTGCAGATGGCCAGTGTGGGAATTTGTTTTGTTTTTCTCTGCGTATTTGTTATGAGGGATTTCTTTTTCTTTTTCCTTTTTATTGTTCAAGGTAGGGGAAATGAGTTTTTTCGATCACACCAACTCATTTAATTGTCTACTAAGGTATGGAGGAATGGTGATTTGCACCTTCAGAAGGTGTTCCCACATGGATGAAGCCACCAAAACTTGAAATCTTGGAGTATTTTGTTGGCATGGATCTATCAACATGTTCTGAAAAGATGGCAATGGCTAGCTTTGGTTTCGAAATGATTGTTTTTTTAACCAGACCTTTGATATCATTGCCATAGGGAAATCTTGGTGAGAGAATCTGCCTCTGTTAATGCAAGGTACTGTCTTGGAATTAGGGTTGGAGAGCTGCCTAGGAAATTGAAAGGTTAAGTGACTCATCCAGGGTCATGGAGTTGGGGCTTCAGCACAAGAACTTCCTGACCCTGAAGTTGTCTTGTCATCTCCGACATCACACTACCTCATTTGTCTTTTATCCTGAACAATTTCTTTTATATTTTCTTTTTAATTATGAACATAACAAACAACAACGAACATTTCAATGAACAAAGAATAGAAAGAGGATTATCTATGAAACCATGACTCTCTGTTATGTATAGCTTGCTTAAGTGCACACCAACACTGCCCTCCTTGTCCAGGGCCCCTGTGGAACTTTGCTCTCTTCTGTGTATTTTTTCAACATTTCACTTTCTACACTAGACTTATTCTAGAGAGAAGTACTTGTCTAATCTAAAATAAATTTGTATTTAACCCATCAAATTTATTATGACACAGCTAAAAATAGATACAGATTTTTTTCCCCAGTGTGCATAGAGGAGTGGGTGGAAACTTCTTGTTACTTGTTACTTCTGCAAGTAGCAAACATCCTCGGTTCACCATAAAGGCTTTTATGTTTGCTTAAAAGCACAAAGATAGGAAAACAATAAGTAATCACAGAGCAACAAGAAAAAATAATTTAAAAAACATGTTCCTTCCTAATTTATGGTTCTGATTGAGAAATTCACTGTAGATGGACTGACTTGAAAGGCAGATGGCCTTTAAAAATAATTTTAGTGAATTTCCTTAAAACAGACCATAGGACTAGTACAATTCACAAAATGTTATTGCTCCATTTCTAGCATCTGACAATGGCAGTACCAATCCTGAGAATGGTAAAAGTCATAGAAGTTTGACTGAGGAGCCCTGGTCAATTTTCCATCTACCTTCTGCTTGAACTCTTAGTAACCAATCAATCCAAGATCAGTCAGAAAGGAACCAGCAGTTTTCTTAGACTGCTACCGTGGATCTTCCACAGCTATCCTCCAAATCAAAATGCCCTTAGCCTTTCCTCAGAAATGAATGGATACACACACACACACATACACACACATACATACACAGACACGTGTTATTTAGACATAAACTGGCAGAGGAAAATACTATGATCAGGAAGGGAGTTTTCCTAGGCTGAAGTTCAAACATTGCACTTGAAAATAAAGAATGCTCAACTACATGATTTCTGGAGTCTTATGTATTTGGCCATCTTTAACTGTAAGCTCTCAGAAGACAAGGACCATGCCTGTATAACTCTCTTTGCACAGTAGTGTCAATAAACATTTTTTTTGTTTGTGCTATTCTTTAAAGACTTCATCACTCATAAGAAAAGGGCTTAATGTACTGGCAGCTCCTGATGATCTGTAAACAAATTCTCCACAAATGGGGTTCAGTGTCCATCATCTAGGGGCTAATTTATTGACCTTTGACCAGTTGCCCCCCGATCTCTATAATCAAGACCAGAGGTGTCAAACTTGCTCCCACAAAATCCAAGTGCCCCAAATCAAATTAAAATGGAATTGGGAAATGTTTACTAAGATAAATATCATTTTCTTAGTCAACATGAACTCACAGGGATCCATTTCTATTTGAATTAGATGCCCCTGTTCAAGACCATGGTAAGGACCAAGATAGGAGAATTCCAGGGAGAAGATCCAAACTATAAAACACAGGATCAATTTCAAAGAATCTTCAGGCTGGCCCTTAGAACTCTTTCTGTAAATTGGCCTGGCCTTCCGGTCCAAATATCTGTCCCATTAGTCACCCCAATAAACAACTTCTAGCTAGGGTCAGATGGTCTACTTCCTGCTTTCCTGTTTCTATCCCCTCTTCTGTAATCAAATATACCTCTCCAATGCCCAATCCATCCATAAAGTCCTATGGCGATACTCTGATCCCCATTCATTTCTCCAAACTCTAACTCGTTTTGCATTTATCATCTTAACAGCACAATCAGTACCTTATTATATGGTCCTTTGTTCCCGATGCAAAGAAAGGTAAATGAATTAAAAAGTCTCCACTCTTAAGGAACACATAGACTAATGGGGAAGAAAACATACAGCTATGTACAAGGAAGATATATACAGGCCAAATTGGAGATAATCAGCAGAGGGAATGCACTAGCTTAATGCTAGGGAGAGATTTGAGACTGGGAAACCTATCAGAAGGATATTGCAATAGTTCAGGCATGAGGAGATGAGGGCCTGCACCAGGGTAGTAGTAGCGTCAGAGAAGACAAGGGAGCTTGTAGGGGAGATGTTGTGATGGTAGAATTGATAGGACTTGGTAACATATTGGATATGGAGGTAAGAGAGAGTCAGAAGCTGATTAGGTAGAAAGCAGGCATCAATGAATGATTACTGACTCACTGATTGACGTTCATCAAAAATGCCTTTCTTTTCAACCAACAACCCTTTTAATAATTTCTCATTATCTCAGTTTGCACACTTGGATAAAAGGATCTTTATGTTTCCCTTTGGAGAAGGAAATGGCAAACCACTCCAGTATCTTTGCCAAGAAAACCCCAAATGGGATCATGAAGAATCAGACGTGACTATAAAACCACTGAACAACAAAATGTCTCCCTCGTTGTTCCTATCCACCCAGAGTCAGAATTGGGCTTTGTTATAGGGAAAACATAGGCTCTTACATGTTTCAGGATGTAACTTACCCTGATGTAATGGGCATGTGTGCTGAAGAAAGTTAAGTGTGGGGTTGAAATGGAAGTCAGAGAAAGAAAGAAGAGAGACTGTTTTTAGAAAAGGAGGCCTTTAGGGGATGTAGGAGATTCTGAAACTGATAAAGTTATAGGTAAAGGAAGAAACAAGATGCTCTTGGCTGTCAAAAGGAGAATCAAACGTACCAATATTGAGATCTAGAGTTGTAAAGGTGGCATCCATTTGACCTATAGATTTACAGCAGGCATATGCACACAATGAATACGTTTTTCTTTGTGAATAATTGATACAATCCACATTCCTGTTCACTTACGAAAAAGCCTTTCCACGAAATCAATGGCGAAACAAAACTCTAAAGGCTGGGGTTTGAGGGAATAGCAGGATGAGCCAGGAAGTCTTCTCTGATTCAATGGAAGTAAAATCCTGAATTCTCCCAGCCTAAAACTCCAGCTCCCTTTACCAATCACCTCCAAAACGTGCACTGAAGTGTTTTGCTTGTAACACTCATAGCTCCTTCTCAGTTTCCTTCACCATTTCATCCTTCTTTCCCTGCCTCGTAAGTGTGACTCTTCATCAGGATTTTGTCAATGTACCTCTTCTCCTCTCTGTCTCCACTCTCTCTCTTGATAATCCCATCTATTCCTTTCACTTTATCATTGCTGCACAGGGATTACTTCCAAATGTTTACTTCCAGCCCCAATTTCTCTCCTGTGATCCAGTCCTACTATAATCTTTCTAGCTCCACTCAATATAGCCAAAAGAGAATTTGTCATCTTTCCTACCATCATTTAAGCACAAACCCTTGGACTCCTCTTCCACTTTTGGGTTTCCCTCACCTCTTGCATTCAATCAGTTGCCAAGCAATAGAAATTCTCAACCATATCACCTCCCACATCTGTGCTATCTCCTCCCCTGGTTCTGGCCCTCATAATTTGCTGTAATAGCCTGCTAATTCATCCCTTGGCATACAATTTCCTCCCTCTTTGGGTCATCATGAATCTCCCTAAAGCACACAGGTGACTGAATGGTCCCCCTCCATTTTGCTCAAAAACCTTTGGGGGGTTCCTAGAGATTGTGCCAATAGAATAAGATACAAACTCTTTAGGCTGGCATTTAAGGACTTCTGCAAGCCAGTTCCAACCAATCATTTTATATTTGTTTCATATAAAGCTCCCTTCAAGCACTCTTGCCCCCACATAGCTCCCACACTATCTTTAGTGTTGTTGGTATCTCTTAAAGCATTAGCTCCTACATGGGAAAGGCCGTTACTTACTCACTCTGTATAGTACCTAACTGTGTCATCCACAGACAAGTATTTAGCAAATGTTTAAGTAATGCCAATGCAATTCCTTAAGACTTAAGATTTCCTGATGGCTCCCAGAATAAGCAGTCATATAATTTCACTTATACATGATTTTAAAAAAATGTCTAGCATCCAGGGTCAGATAGAAAATCTTGTTCGTTTTTTAAAACCCTTCACAATCTGGTCTCTTCCCACTTTTCTAGTCTTCTTCCATGTTACTCCCCTCCACAAATTCCGTAATCCAGTAACCCTGGCCCCTCTGCTGTTCCTCACACATGATGAAATTCCATTGTTTGGATTCAGGCGTTTTCACTTTTCTTCTTCCACACCTGGATTGCTCTCCCCCTTAGCTTCCTACACGTCTCCACCAAAATCCCACCTCCTGCAAGAAGCCTTGCCCAGGCCTCCTTGATCTCTGTCTTCCCACTGACATGATCTCCAGTTTATCCTGGATATATCTTGTTTGGACATAGTTTTGTGAATGCTGTCTTCCCCATTAGACTGGAAGCTCCTTGAAGGCAGGGATGGTTTTTGCATTTTTTGTGTCCTCAGAACTTAGTATAGTGTCTGGCATATAGTAAGCACTTAATAAATGCTTATTGACTTGACTAACAATGACATTTTAGAAATGGCATGTCTGTGATTACAAGGGAAATGTCTTAAATACTATAAGTCATGTTGAAAAATGAAACAACTGTTTCGTTTGTTATGGACTAAACATATTACATTAACCAGAAAAAGGAAATATCTAGGAAATATGCCATCTTTGACACTGCTTTATCTTGAGTCTATTATTTTAAAATATTTCCACATGTAAAAGAATGATGGATCATCTAAACAATTCAGTAAAGGTACTTCTAGGGGAGCTAGGAGGCACAGTGAATAGAGAGCAGGGCCTGGAGTGAGGAAGACTCCTCTTTCTGAGTTCAAATCTGGCCTTAGACACTTACTACCCGTGGGACCCTGGGCAAGTCACTTAACCCTGTTTGCCTTAGTTTCCTCATCTGTAAAATGAGCTGGAGAAGGAAATGGCAAACCCCTCCAGTGGCTTTGCTAAGAGAACCCCAGATGGGATCACAAAGATTTGGACATGACTGAAAAATGACTGACCAACAACAAAAAGGTACTTTGCAAAGCTTTTTTTCATTATACAACTATTCATTAATCTGCTACCATTGCTGCCCTTTAATATTTGGACAAAGTTGTTCAAAAGCAGAGCTATTCAGAAATCCTTTAATTGGCCATCACATTTAAACCAAGTGAAATAAAGAATGTACATGACACAAAAGTTTTTTGTTTTCCTTGACACTATCCGCAAAAGAACACTTAATTTTGAAAAAAATTAGACCTGCCACATGGTTGCGTAAAATTTTGATATTTTAAACTACTGAGAAATATTAAGCATCAATTGAAGATGTGAAATCAAAGTGTCTTGCAAAAGTGGAGATTTCTGTTTTACATTATTCTCCATCTGTAGCCTCCTTACTGTGCATCCTGCCTCTACCCTGTCTGTACTCACAACCTGATCAATCCTCTACCAGACTCATCTCCCCAAAACACCACTTCACCATGCCACTGCTCTGCTAAAGAATCAACGACAGGTCCCCATTGTCAAGTGGATGGATCTCAAGTTCCATATCCAGACAATTGAGAGCCTCCTCCAGCACAGATTCTCTAAACCGGAGAGGCCCAACCAGGATCCTTGCTATAACATACCTGATAAGTGGCTAGCAGCTCTTTTTTTAATACCTTCAGTTAGAGGGAGCTTATAAACACCAAAAGGAGACCATGCCACTTTTGGAGATATCAATATATCTATATATGTGCATATGTAAATACACACCCAGACCCAAATTTGCCTTCTCGCAGCTCTGCCCTGTGGCTCTCCAAATATGTGTAGGAGCTATCATGTCTCCATTAAGTCTTTTCTTCTAAAGGCTGACTAACCCTTGAGGATTTCCTTTAGCTGAGTCTCAAGGATCTTCACTGTCAGACAGATGTTGCTGTTACCTGGACACTCCTCCCTTAGTGCTATGAGTCCCCAAATGTGGCACTGATAGGCTTGTGTGGAACTCATCTACTCTGAGTGTGGTCTGATCAGGGAAGAGCTCGGTGGGGCTATTACCTCCTCCCTCTGCGGTTCGACATGGCATTAGCTTTTTTGATTGTCACATCCCACTCTTCATACCTTTTGAACTTGTAATACACTGAAACCTTCCAAAGTCTTCCTAATAAACCACTGTTTAGCCATGCCTCCCTCACCTTGAGCTTGAGTGAAGGTGAGTTGATTTTTTACCCGACTTTATATTTATATCTATTCAATTTCATTTTTTAGATTATGTCCAGTGTTTTAGGGATAAAGGAAAGGAATAAGCATTCATATGCTGCCTACTATGTGCCAATACTTTTTTCTACAAATATCTCATTTGATCCTCACAACAAGCCTTTGAGGTAGGTACAGTTACTATCCCTGTTTTACAGCTGAGGAAATGGAGACAAACAGGTTAAGTGACTTGCCCAATGTCACACAGCCAGTAGGTGTCTGAGGCTGGATTTGAACTCAAGTCTTCCTGACTCCAGCCTCAGTACTCTATCCTTTGAGCTACCACCTGGCTCTAGCCCATTAGGAGTTTTTGGAATGCTAATTTTGATACCAGTGGGTTAGTTATCCCTTTTGGGGGGTACTGAATCAGCTTCAAGGTGATAATCATACTTTCATTCAAGTTAGTAGAAAATATTAAAACGGAACAGGACTAAGAACAGTCCTTGAGGCCTCTCCTGGAGACCTTTCAAGTTGTACATCAATAATTCTCTTTGGATGCACCCTGGTCCAAATTCACCTGAATGAGCCATTTATCAAGGCCACACCTCTCCATCTCTTCCAGAAGAATAACATGAGATTTTGCCAGATGCTTCGCTATGTCTAAGTAACTATAATTATAGCATTCTCTTCAACTTTAGATGCTGAGGAGGGACAAGGTTCAGATAAGCTGTGTTGTCTATGAGTTACAAAATAACGTGTCTGAGGGGAGAGGTCATTATCAATGGTAGGGGAAGGGATCAAGTGAGGTTTCCTGGAGGAGAATATGTTTGAATCTAGCTTTAAAGGATAGGTAGGAATTCAACAGGAAAAGATAAGCAAAAGTGTAATCCAGGCACACTGAACAGCCTGAGAAAAAGCATGGAGGTGTGAGAATTCAGGGGGTGGTTAAATGACAGAAAGTAAAACTGTGTAGGAGGAAGAACATTGTATTGGATGTGATAGGGTAGAAGCCCAACTGCAAAGGGTTGAGGAAAGAAGAGGCTGTGAGGAAATAAGGAAAATGACTGAATTTTAGAGGTGAGAAAACAGAAGCACAGAAAGATTAAATGATTTTCCTTAGGTCACGCAACTAGTTCATGGGGGAGGGGGACAGTCTAGAATCTAGAACCTAAAACCCTGACTAGAATGCAGATAATCTGACTTCAGTATTCTTTTCACTATATTAAACACTCAACACCATTTGAGGACCAACTCTTCTCAAACACTACAGTATCTACTCAGCACTAGATTGAAGGGGGGTCTATATTTTGTTGCTTATTGCTTGAACAATTTTAAATTTTAAGTGCCCCCTAATCTATACTGGGCTAGTAAATAGGGTCTTTGATAAATACCCAAATGTGTCAGACTGGAGGCACTTGAATTTAAAGACTACCTAGGATAATTGAGTCATCATATGGTTATTTTGCTGTGACACTGACCAAAAATAATAAAAACCCAAAGCACTGTTTTTTTCAGAACTTTGGCCCATAGACAGAGGATGGAAAGCTCCTCTGAGAGTCAGAAGTGGGAGGGATAAACAACCTGAGTTCAAGTGCCACCTTTGACAAATACAGGCTGTATGCGACTCTGAGCAAATCAATCAGCTTCTCAATGTTCCAGGGGACTCTCTAAGACTCTAACCTGCAAGGCAGGAGCCCCCTACACTTATAAAATGACAGGCGTGTGTATGTGGGAAAGTATTGTTTCACTAAGACAGGTTTCAGGTAAACATTTTTTGGCAATACATGAATCTAAAACTTTCCTTTATTAGAAATTTCCCCACAGTAAAAGAGATAAAAAGGGAGGAAAATATTAAAGCCAGTGGCTTGTACTATTCCTCTAGAAAACTGTAATGAAGCCACCCTCCTTTCTTCAGAAATAATAATCCTACAGTCTCTTTCCATATATTGTAACAGGAGTATCTTGGGCCAGAGGAAGGCCTTGAGATGACTTTTGGTACCATATCAGAAACTATTACCAGATGCTACTATCATGGCCCTTAGGGAATTTGAAAGGCCATTAAAATTTCTCCCAGGTACTGCGCCATTTTCTTTTCTGCATCTTTGTATCCCCTCTTTCACCCCAGGCATCCAGAGCCCTGGTGCCATTCAAAGCCCCATGATGGGTATACCATCCAAGTCTACCTCCTACTACAAAATCCTCTCTCCCTCCTCAATCTAAACTTCTTACTTAAGTACAGCAGACTTAGCTAGGTATCAGGAAGAAATGATGTCAGCAAGATTTCTTTGGGAGATCTAATCTATTCCCCCAGAGCCAACTACTGTTTATTTGTGGGTGACTTGCAAGTTTATATTTGCAAATCAGTACTCTCTTCTGAGTCCCAGATCCACATTTCCTACTGTTTATTAGACATATCCACCTGTACTACTGGCATCCTAGGGTCAGTGTATCTTCACTGAAACTCACCATGCAATTATAGAATCTTAGAGCAAGAAAGGACGTTAGAGGGCATCTTGTCCCTCCCTCATTTTGGATCTCCCTCCATTCCCCAGCCTGTCCTGCCTGACTTTTACGTTTCTTAGTCTAAAATTCTCAGATCTTTTTATTTCTCCTTCTCCTTGGCCTCCTGATACTCAGTCTCCAAGTCCTGCCCATTCTACCTCAACATTACCTTTCAATCGAACCCCTTTTTCATACCTATTTCCTGCATTCTTATTTGAGCCCCCACTACTTCTCCCTAGCCTATGGCAACGCCCTTCCAAAAGGGCTCCCCATTTCTAGTGCTTCCTGTATCATTCATATTATATAACACAAAGTAAATCTTCCTAAAGCTCAGCTTTTATCATGTCTCTATTTTGGTCAAAAACATTCAATGATTTTCCACTGCCTATTAATTTCAATGAAAACTTCCTTAGTATGGCTTTGAAGGCTCTCCACAGGCTGGCTTCCAGCTACCCTTCCAGACTTACACCACACTATGGCCTTTCATAAATGCTAGACTCACACCGTCCTGAACTCGTTTTGCCCTTTCTCACTATTGAGGAATTATTAAGTATTATTGACTAATGACAAGTCATCATGTCCTATCTCTTTTGAAATGAATCAAAAAACCCTGTGCTAAATAGTCCAAATCTTATTCTGTGCTTGTTTCTCTTTCTCTGTCATCCTGACTTGCTATCTATGGGGTCAGCCTGTCCAGAAGGGAATAAAAGATATAAAGCAGGGGGAAGGACAGCTTTCAGGAAGCCAGATTTGAGAGATGAGTGATTTTTTGCTCACTTTTCTTGCATTGGAATAAAACAAATGAAAGAGATTATCCCTATCGAGATGTACATAGAAAAAAAATACACAGTACAGTGTTACTCCATGCAGCTGGAGCATAAGGAGAATCTCCTCTCCCCTGTAGAAATGGGACATTCATGCTGTATCTCCACGCTGGCTAAACAACAAATAAATCATAGATTCTAGCAGTCAAGCCACTGGCACATAAGCCTATGGACAATAGCATCCTACTCTCCAAAGGAGAGTAGGTAGTTTCATCCAACATGATGTTCAAGCCAATCTGTTCTGATACACTGAGGACAGGTATCAGGCTAATACTTTTTGTGTTGTTTATTGCAAATGGTCTGTCAGGGCTCTCACATGGCAGGGTTGGCTCATAGCAAAATTGGAACACAGGTGAAGTTTATTATTAATAACAATAGCTAGAATATATGTGGCACTTTAAGGTTTACAAAGCATGTAAACATGTCACCTTCTTTGATCCTCTCAACAATCCTGAAGAAACCAAGGTTGAGAAAGGTTAAGTGATTTGCCCAAGGTAGCATAGCTACTAAGTGTCTGAGACAGGATTTGGACTCAGGCCTTCCTGACTCTTAAGTCCTATGCTCGATCTACTGAGCAGCTTTCCTGCTAACCCTCTAGCTGCCCTTTTCTGTGAAACCTTTTCCCAGAGAGATTTCCATTTTCTTGGAGATGGGTAGGCAGGGCAATTGGGGTTAAGTGACTTGCCCAAGGTCACACAGCTAGTAAATGTGTCAAGTGTCTGACGCTGGATTTGAATGCAGGTCCCCCTGACTCCAGGGCCAGTGCTCTACTCACTGTGCCACCTAGCTGCCCCGGGATTTCCATTTTAAACCATTTATGGTTTAAAGCCTCTACTCCCCATTAGAGTTATTTCTATCTTAGCAAACAGGCAGGAGAAGCACTTGAAGTGGGGGCAGGGTATGTGTACATGTGGGGATAGCATCAGCTCTGAGGTCACACCGTATGGGTGGCTGCTTAGAGCACTTATGTATATAGCCATCCCCAATCTTCACAATGATATACAAGGAACTTTGACTTTATGTAGTCAAATTAGCCTGGGTTTGAGTTTTGGCTCTACTGTTTGCTTAGTCACTGATCTTGTGTAAATTATTTGAAGTTTCTGGGCCTAAATGCCACCACTTGTCAAGCAGGGGTTGGCCTAAAGAATCTTTAAAATCCCTTTCGTTTTGAGATCCCATTCCCAACGATGGGGGGCTATGCATTTAGCTTTTGTTGGAGATGATCAGCCTATACTTCAGTCTGAGGGGTAGAGAGGCCATTCTCATGTAGGGAGGTTCTTTGGCCCCCTCTTATCCTGGTTTTTGAACTCAAGCCCAGAATGGGAGTACAACTCTCTAAGAATCCCCTAGCCAGTCCCCGCTTGCTTTAAGCATCATAGAAAACACTTCTTTTTGCCTTTGTTAACCTATCTATGGAATCTCATGGGGCCCAGGAGCTGGAGGCACTTTGTTTTGTTGCTTGTAGTATAGACAAGCGAAAAGCAGGGTTTGTTTTTGTCTGTGTTTGTTTGTTTTTTAAGGCTCCCATAGAAACCAAAAGCCTCAAGTTGGGCAGTTTTGAGTTTGACTCAATCTAAGATTCAACGGTGATACTCAAAACCTGTTTTGTGAAAGTAGAGTCACTATGTGCCAATTCTTTCTAACTAGGTGACCTGAAAAGAACATTTAATCCTTTTTTAAAACTGAAGATGTCTACCCAAGGCTCAATATTGTTCATTTTCTTTCTGTACCCCCAGTGCCTAGCATAATATCATGTACAGAACAGGTGCTAAATAAATGCCTGTTATCAATGAATGAATGAATGAATCTCAGGGGGCGGCTCAAGCAGTCAGAGCAGAGGGCTACAGAGCATTTCACTTCTCTGAAAAGAGAAGCGATGTGCTCTGGTTATTCTTTCCCCCCTCCCCAGGATGGGGGCTGTACAACCTGTGGCTTCTCCTCCTTTTGTGTCCATCAGCAAAGGGTGCCCCTCACCCCGGAAGTAGGAAACCTTCGTTTTCTCCATTCTGCTTTGAGACTCCAGCTTAGTTCTCCACTCTCCCTCAATCGGCTTCTATCTGGGTGATCTTGGGAAAAGGACAACCTCAGTGGCTCAGTTTCCTCATGAGTAATATTGTGATAACACTTGTTCTGCCTACCCCACGTGCTGTGGTGAGACTCAAGTGAGAGTTAAGAAAGTGTTTGAAGGGCACAGAGTATAATATCAATGCAATCTAGGGATACTCCCATCCTTCTTTGCTTCATTACACCCGTGCACCAAAGGATAAGAACCATGATTTCTTTGGCTCGCTGATACACAACTGTCCTGTCCCCAAACGAAAGCATCCTCACTTCAAATTGCCCAAGTATTTAGCCAAGAACTTTCTTTTGCCTTCGTCACCCTCTGCCTTGCTTTATTCTTATGTATGTGCACATTGCATTCTCCCACTTCTTCTACTAAACTATAAACTCCTTGAGAAGAGAGACTATCATTTTTCCAATTCTCTTTCCTGCCAGGGCTAGCACAGCATTTGCACATAGTAGGTCCATTAATAAATGTTTGGTGAATTTTTAAATCAATTATTACAGGATTCAGTTTACCATTAGTAGAATATAGATTCCTGCAATAGAAAAAATGTACTTCTCAAAAATTAAATAGCGCTAAATTCCAAACAAATGTCAAATTAAATTTCCTTCAGAGAGAGCAAGATCAATATATAGTCACCTCATGACAAAAGAATACCTCATCTAACATTAGGTAACAGCTGCTAGAAAAGCCCATAATTGTCTGGTACTGAATTTTCCCCATGGAAACTTAGAGCTTCATTGGTGTTTTTGAGATGGGACAAAAAATTTCACAAGCGTGAGCAAATCAAGTAAGTTAAAAAACAAAGAAACCCTTCTACTATATACTATATTGCATTACCCACAGTATCTTCAAATGAATCCTATATATTCCACTGGTGACTTTGGCCTTAAAAACTGGAGGGGACATATCTTTGCAGCAATTTGCTGTGGAAACATTTTCATTAAGAAGAGTTCATGTTTCCAGCAATTTATGGTTCCACTAACAAGCTTCACAGAAACCACTAAGGGTAATTGTGTTCATGGCAAATATATTCACCTACAAATTTCATTTCTTTGAAACCTTCTCTCTTGAGGTTTTTCCTCTTCCTTGTCATTAAGAGAAAGGAAGACAAAGACTAGACTCTAATTAGAATTGTTTCATGCATTTTCAGTGGGCCTTGGCTCTGTGGTTCTGACCACTGCTAAGAAGAGGAAGCTTTAATATTAGGGTTCTCCAATTTCCTAGATAGATGGAACCTGAGAGGTCATCTAATTCACTATCCCATTTGGGGGAGGAAGAAACTCAAGTCAAGACAGGGTTGGACAGTTGCCCAATGTAAGAGTAAATATCAGAGTTAAGATTTTAATGTAGGTCCTCTGTCTCTAAATCAAACACTTCCCAAGGTTGCCATCATTCCCACCTTTTAGAATAGGTCTGATGGCCAGGACACTGTCCCAGGAAATCTTTTGGGCTACAGCAAGAGATGCACAGCATTCAAGAATAAGGAAATGATAGTCATATTGTACACTGTCCTGGTCAGACCACACCCAGAGTAGTGTGGTCAGTTCTGGTCATCATTTACTGTGCACATTTCGTATTTTTTCATCCTCATCCCTTGACAATCCAATGTGGCACTGGGCCAAAGGAATAGACAACTGTGAACAAAACCTTTCATATCACTCCACTAGTGGGGCCTGGGAAAATCCTGAGAGTTCAGAAACACCCATTCTAAAACCACTTCATGGATAGGGGCTACAAGAAGATTTCATGTGACTAGGACCTTATATCCTTGAGCCAAGAATACCACTCTTGAGGTTCAGAGTCTGATCAAGGAACCCTCTCCCAATCCCTTTCAAGACAATGAAAATTCCCTTATGGTTCACAGAAGCAAGCAATACCTTGCCTATACTGACATTCCTGGGAGAACCTGCCACGGGGCTGCCATAGCACAGCTTGGACACATGGGAATGGCACTACAGGTCCTTAGAGCCTCCTGAGTTTAGGTGGCTTAGTCTGGAAACAAACTCATTCATGGCAAAAAATAATGCAGTAATTTGATACAGTTGGCAAATCCTGGCTGGAATAGCACATATCACAAGTGAGGGCATCCTATCTCTGACCTCTCTCTCATACCAGGGGGTTATATGGTGATAGGACATGAATAGTAAGTTCTCTTGGCATAAATTCATTAAATATCTCAAGTACTTTCCACCACCCATAACAAATCTTAAATTGTATTGTTTGATTTCAATGTAAAAAATACAATATACGTGTATAGATTGTGTATTCTCCTTCCAGAGTGACTCAAAGAAACTCAATTATATTTAGTCAATTTCTCCTTTTAGTAGATCAGTGCCAAATTCAGTGAGGAGGCATGATACAGAAGAATATAGACTCTGCTTTTTCTTGCTTGCGTGACCTTGGGAAGGCTTCTGTGTTTCAGTTTCCCAGGCTATCTACAACATGAGGGGTGGGGCAGATGATCTGGAAGGTCCCTTTCAGTTCCAAATCTATGATGTTATGATTTTCTTCACTGAATGTCTACAGCATACTGTGAAGTGTGCTGTGCAGTATGCTCCGCACAGCACTAGGCACCGTGGGGAATTGAGAAGTAAAAGACATTGACCCTGTCTCTCGAAAAGCTCGTCAATCAACTGGGGAGTCAAAACCAAGACAAATGACACAACGGAAACAATGAAGTGCTAATGTGACTATATGGTGCTGAGCATAAGAGAAAGAGGAAGGTCAAAGAAGGGTGGAATAACAGTAATGGAAGGAGAAGGTGGGGCCTGAGCTGGGCTCCTAAAGGATAACAAGGGTTTAGGAAGCTGAGGAGAACATGAGTGAAGGAATGGGAATGCATATAGTGTATGGACCAGTGAGGCTGAAGGCCTGGTGGAAGGAAAGGCCTGCCGGGGTGGGATACTAGAGATGGAATTGGAAAGGCTGGAGGGCTGAGAGTGTGCAGGGCTTTGCAAGGTGCTGGCCAGACGGGCAGGACTCAGTTGCTTTTGTGCTGGGAGGGGCCTGAAGTTTCCTAGTAGTGAATGTAGTGCTTTTTTCTAGTTGCAAAGAGGTCTTTGGCACAGCCGGTAGCTCAGCCTCTGTGTGCGTTTTCCCCCTTTAGTTCTTTCATTTCCCGTTCTCAGCTCTCTCACCATGTGCCATTAAACTTCATACCATTTGTCAAGTTGACTTCTGGCAGCTGCAGTTCGAGCTTTGGATCTTCTATTCCATTCATCTACAAAACCTCTTCTGCTAAAGGGTACGTATTATGGGCTCTGCTGGGTCAGCAGACGCTGTGAGATACTGACAAGCCCAACTCATCTGAACACTGAGACCCACACATGGTAAAGAAGGAACGAGCCACTGCTCTTGTACTCCTAGGCAGACAGTCTCACGGCACATCTGTCTGTCCTGAGATCTGCTCAAAAGTCCAGACTGTCTTCCTCTGGACGTAGATCCCATGCAAGAATGTGGGAAGCACTTCCAGTTGGGAGTTAAGCCTGAGTTTTTGAGTCATTAAATAGAAAAACGATTACTCCATGGCTGCTGCAAAGTTAACAGGGTGCCCTTTCATGAAGGCTCACACACGACTGAAAGGCTCCTCTCATCATATGTGGAGGGAGCTACAGGAGCCCCAGTACAAACACCAAGGTCACCTCCAAAATCATCAGCACTAAAGTGGGGACAGAAAGGTTAAAGAGAACCTAGCCATTACTCAGAGAACATGGACATTTTAGAAATGATTTGCTCACCTCAAATTCCTCTTGGCTGGGCCTTTTCCTTCTTGAGATAGCCTTCTCCTCAGCCAAAGGCCAGTCTGTCTGTTGCCTCTTTGTCCCCCCTGCTGTCATGCCTCCCCTATACCCTTGGCTGCCAAAGGAGTATTCACTGTTCTGCTACATGGGTGGTGTGTTTTTCTACCACACTCTGGAGACAAGCCACATTGACTGCAACACTTCCTGCCTAACCTGAATATCACCAGTGTGGTCTTAAAATCCACCTTCATTTAGGTGGAAAAAGAAAAAAAAAACTAACCAAAGCGGGGAGAGGGAGTGTGGGGGGGGGAACCCACACAGCACATCTCACTAATGTGCTGTTTACATATTCGACTGGTTTGAGTGAAGTGACTAGTCAAATGGCTAAAATGATCAACTCTAATATGAACAGATGTCTTGGTTTGCCTGAGACAGTCGTGGTTTACAACACTATGTACTGACTAGGCCTCAGGTATTCCTGGAAATATTATGGTCCCATGCCAGCACTAGGTCCCTTGTGGCCAAATGTGAAATGCTGCCAGTCCCTTTGTGAATCATCACATCTGTGAAAACCTACGGATGCAGGAATTTACCCGGTTATCTATCGTGCTTGACAGTTTGTTAATATGTTAGAGTGGAGATTCTTTCCTCAAGCAGAGAGCTGGCACTACTTCATGGTAGTGGGAGCTGTTGGGGCTGAGGGGCTATCTCAGGCTTCAACTTTCCATTGGCCTCCTGTTCTCTCCCTGCACCTTCCTGCTCCCAATACTGTTCTAGCCTCATGCTCATCCTGGGACTAGTGAGAAGGGACAAGATCTGACTCTTCTCTTTTTCCTTCACCCTTCACATCACCTACATTTGATCTTGCCACTTTATCCAGCAGTGCCTGGGCAGAAATAGGGTTAATTTAGTAAAAAATTGTGGTCATGTAGCCATAAACAAAGTGAATCTATGCCTCCTTCCATGTCCGTAGTATAGATAACTGAATGGAAGGAAATGTGATTACTAGAAATGCACAAAGAAGAGCCTTCAGTAGTTTACTCAGGATCAGCATCTGTGTGCAGTATCTGGAGTAAAAGGCCTTGAGTCCCACTACTACCTGTCTTAGCCCCTTTAAGTCCACAGGAAGCTTTCTGGGGCTACTCTGGGCACTGTGTGCTAACATGGCATCTGACACCAAGAGGGAGGGAAACATGGCTGAAAAATGAAATTGTTTCACATCATGGAGGTAGATCTACAGTCATCAGAGAAATGGAAATGAAGGGGCTAAAAGAGGAGAAGAAAAGGGGAGGGCGAGACTTATGTACCATATATCATCACACAAGGTTTTGGTGTTAACTCTTTTGTGCCAAGTGCCAAGAAATTTGGGGGCAAAACCTTTCTTTTTTGGGTCTTTAGATGTGGCTGGTGACTGGACAGGGGCTCCAGGACCTCAGAAGTAGTTCCTGGGACTGCATCCCTAGGTTATAGCTTTGAGGGGTGTGGGAGACAGGATGGAAACAGGGCTAGTGCTGGGGGTGGGGAATTCTGCTGTACCTGGGGCTTTCAAAGAGTGTCCTGCCCTGCCTCGAATGGGGTCCAAAAAGAGCAGTTTGTCAGTGTGGTCCTGTCTGAGGCAGCTAGGTAGTGCATTGATGGGACGGGGGACCTAGAGCCAAGGAGATATGAGTTCGAATCTGGCTTCTCAGACATTTACTGTTTGTGTGACATTTGGCAAGTCATTTAACCTCTTTTTGCCTCAGTTTCCTCAACTGTAAAATGGAGATAATAACAGCACCTACTTCCCAGGATTGTTGTGGGGATCAAATAAGATACTATTTGTAAAGTGCTTTGCAAACTTTAAAGTGCTATCTAGATGCTTGTTGTTATTATTTTCATTCCCCCAGAGTGCCTTGCCACTCGAGCATTATTCCTTAAACCTTCAAATCTCATCCAAATATTGTGAAGATCTTGTTTCCAAAGAGACGACTCTTTACTTTACAGATACTTAGGTTGATTTCAATTGGGACCTCATTTTGTAATCAAGGCACCTAGCCAATGCTCTGTCAAAATGTCCCCTGTCCACTCCAGGCAGTTCCAGCTCCACTGTTCCATTGATTATAAAGCCTTCGAGACCACAGAGCTGTTTAAAGTAGGATGTGGGCTCCTCCGGGGCAAGGGAAGGTTTCCTTTTTGACCCAGGTTCCCCAGCTCCTGGGACAATTCCTGGCATGTAATAGACACATGATGAATGTTTCCTGGACATTTCTCCCCCATAATGCACTTGGATATTGCTGTACTCATTTGAATACATGGAAAGCATTCATAACATGGTGGGGCCAGGGAAATTCTGTATTTATCCACTGCATTCTAACTATGGAAAGCCTGGAAGGAAAGGAATCTTAGTGGGATCGGAATTTTCTAGGACTACTTTATGATTTCACTATTTCACAGATCTCTGATTTCATCTCTGTTGATCCTCAGTCCACTGATATAGATTTCATGAGTTTTTAATGGCTAAACCAGTCGTCACCTGCTGGCCAGCCAGTGACTCTCACCCTGAGTCTAACTCTAACCTCTCTGTGCTTGCCTAGGCTGTCCTTGATGCCATCTGATTACCCACTGAAGGAATCTGACACTACCTCCTGACATTAATTCAGAATACTTTTGCAACTACCGAGTGGTGATTTTGCCAGTGATTAGACCAAAGTTTAACTGACCTAGGGAATGGAGCTCAGAGGAAACAAGTCATGTGAACTTGGCTACCTTTCTAGTTCAACCAACCCAGAGTCTCTATTACCATCTGCTTCCTGTCACTTTTCTAACTGTCTAGGTCTCTTTTCGGTTCTAAAAGTGCCAGGAAGGTGATAAGGTGACAGGTATGGTAAAAAATGAGTTGTATCTGACAAAGTTTATTTTCACATGAGACGGGGACTATCTTTAGAAGCATGTGCTGAATGCTTCCGATGCATTTCTTGTGTATTTTGGAGAATGCCTAGACTTTCTGTACCTGGTTTCAATCTGCTAAGGCACAGGGAAGAGGAGCCTCTGGTTAGCTCTGGCTTTGTTGCTAGACTTGGGAGGAGGGCATTGAAAAGGCACAATCATGAGGGAGAGATGGAGCTGGTCTTGCTCTTGGAGAGTGACCCAGAGCATTTGCTGTACTCGTTAATTGTTTGGAACTTGGAAACTGTTTTCCCAGAGAAATACTGTTAGAAATGGTGGCTAGGTTCCCAAGTCGGCCCACAGAAACCTATTCAACTCATAATGTGCCTGAAATACTGTACATGTGCAATGAAAAAGAATAGAAAACAAGACCGGTAACAGTAGTAATTAGACAAAATCGAAAAATAATGTAATAAGAAAGTGTTTTAGTGGTGCTTGAGGGAAAAGGAGTTTAATGAGAAGAGGATGAGGTAGATGGAAATTATTGTTGAGGTTCTGAAAGGGCATTATGGATACTTTTGAAGGCTTTATTAAATCTAATTTCACCTTAAAACCTGTGGCTTTCCCTTTCTTTGAGACACTTATAGCATTTTTACATTATGAGTCGTGGAATGCACTCCCTCCTTTCCTCTGTCTCATAGAATCCCTCTTCCTCCAAGCTCGAGACTTTTCCTGAACCCATTCCCCTGATGCTTGTGCCCTCCCTCCTTTCCCACCCACCTTCTAGTCATATGCTTTTTCTTGATTCTCAGTCTGTTCGATTACACAGGGAATTTGTCATTTTCCCCATTAGCATAGAAGCTCCTTCCAAATGGGAACTGTCTAATAATTAGACAATTATCCTTTTTTTTGGTTGCAGGTGTAAGTTTTATTTCTCCCTCAACTCAGCTTTAGTAGATTTAGGCAACCAGTTTGAATACACATAATAAACTGGCACCTATATACAGTATCTACATTGGTTTTACATCTTCTGTTGAACAAGGTATGACAGCCTTGTAAAAACTGAAATGTAAATGAAGTAACCTATGGAAAAGCAGATTTTTCCCCCTTCTGTTGATTGCATTCTTAAATAGGAAATACGTACCTATGAACCAACGGGGGGGGGGCGGGGAGGGAGGGTTCCCTACCTCTGCAGCTCATTGTATTAGTAGCCCAGAGCCTAGCTCTGTACCTAGCACATAGTAGGCATTTAACAAATACTTGTTGATTGATTGTCTTGAGTTCCCAAATGAATGATAGGAAGAGAGGGAGAAGAAGAGAGACTATACACTTCTGATAAGCAATAAGATGTGGTAAAATTGTAAAGCAATTTAGTCATTTTACTGATTTGTAAGCCACACAGAATAAAGTGTTTTGCAACTTAGTACCACACTTAAATCATCATAAAATGCTAGCCACAAACTGGGATGATTGGTTTTCATAGCTTCTTCAACTTTGAATCTATCTTTGAGTGATGAACAATGACTCCTCAGTTCAATGTGCAGCTGTTTCCAGCGAGATGCTCTACGTTTATTTACTTGGTCTGTTTTTCTTGTTATCCTATTTCTGGCTTTGGCTACTTACAACACATTTCTCACTGTGGCTATAAGGCAAACAGTAATTTCCCAAATATCCAACTGTGAAGTGCCAAAAGAATGAGGGGCATCGGGGAGAGACAACTTAGCTAGAATATAGCTTTTTAGTGAAAACATCTTTTGAAACTCTTATTGACAAAAAAAGACTAAATGGGACAGATTTTCTTAAACTTTTCATGTAGAATACATCACCTCATTGACTCAAATAAACCATAGATTCCCTACACTGCTCTTGTACTTTGGACTGCAGCGTGGAGAGTTTCAGAAATGCCACCTCTCTCCCTTTATCTCTCCTGGAAGCAGTGTCACTAACTCTGTGCTATTTGTAAAGGCAGATGAAGGAGTCAGGTGTCAGGGCTCCATGGAATTACAGAAGATGTATGGTTCTGAAAAATCGGACAGGGGAGAGCTCATTGACACAAGTTCTGATCCATATTGAGAGCTCTAAAGTGTGCTACTAGAGAACTACCCCGCTTTCATCCAAAGGCTTGATGACAAGTTGGCCTTTGGGCTGAATAGGGCTCTATTCCCTGACCAGGGCTTATGACTTTCAAGGGCTGGAGTGCTTGGCCTAGAAAGCTGCAGGGGTGGGGTGGCAGACAGTGGTGGTCTCAACCCAGGCCTTGATATATTGGCAGGAACAATAAAACTTTCCTTTTCTCCCTGAGAACAGCAGGCCCTCTGCAAGCAGGAGGGACCTTTTGGAACTGCCAGACAGGTATTCATTCAGTCACATTCTATTCATGGAGATCTGTGATGAACTCATCTCACAAAGAGATTCCAACTGGGCAAAGTTCACTCCATCCTCGTGAAGACAGTTTGGCAGCCTTATTTTTTGTGACAAAAAGGCTAGCACTAGGTTGGAGATTATGAAAATACTATAGCTATTGTGAATAAAGGGAATCAAATAGGAATCTAAAGGGACAACTATACAGAGAATTTTTAGGCATAGATAGTCCTGGAAAAGAAATTTTATACTGCAAATAACTTTAGTGAATTACCTGAGCCCAAGACTATAAACCAATTTTCATACCGCTTCTCCAACCCTCATCTAATTCATCCTTAAACCCATTGTCAGAATAATCTTGTGTGTACATTAATCGAATCACATTCTTCCACTGCTCCAAAAACTTCCCTGGTACCTGATAGGAGGCAGCATGGTGCAGTGGCTAGACTACAGGCTCTGAGGGAGAGGCCCTGCTTCATATCCCATTTCTGATACCTATGTGACTACCTGTGCGACATTGGAAAGGTCACTGAAATTCTTGGAATCACTTTCCTCATCCATAAAACAAAGGGGTTTCCTGTCTGTGGTCTCCAAAGGAAGGAGGGAATGGCATCACCCCTGGTGGCGGGGGAGTGCCATCTACGATCCCAGAGGGTACATGGTCAACCAACTGGAGTGTGGGAAGAAAGTAGGTCACACTTCCCCCAGGCTATAATTACTAATCCTACCCCTGCCATACCTTCACTTAACCCTCACCATTTTAGCAGTCTCCTTCCTGTCACTTTTGGGAAAATTCCCAGCCTCCCTTTTTTTGGAGTCAGGTGTCTGCTCCTTAGCACAGTTAGAACCTAATCTAAATGATACCCAATACTTCAGAGGTGCCATTGGGAAAATTCTGCTCCCAATACCTACTCTTCATATCAGATCTTATAAGTCTATGGAGAGCCTTTCAGAGAGTAGGCTCCACCCTGCCCCAGGGCACTGAGCCCATAAGCATTTTAAAGCAATTTCTATGACTGAGGCATTGTGCTAAGCCTGGGGATATATAGAAAGGCAAAAAAACAAGCAAAAAACCCCAGTCTCTGCTCTAGAAGCTCTTGTATCTTATGATTTTCCTAAAACACGGGTCTGCCCATCTCATATCCCTCCTGCCCACCCCTAACCCACACATTCTAGGAACTCCAGTGGCTCTCTGTTAACTCAAGGATCAAAAATTATTTCACTTCTATATCATCCTTTCAAAATTTATATTGTGTGTAGTTTTTACAATATATTATTGATATAATAGTATACATATAGCTTATAAATAAGTAAATAAATATGCATATGCATATGCATGCATATGATTTTGCTCAAAGTTTTTTTTATCCTCACCCATAAAGGTGTAATATATAAAAAAATTGAGATCCTGAGGTTCTAGATTTCTGGTCCTGTTACTTTCTGAATAAAGTCTGTCATGATCTTTCATCCCTCCTTCCCCAACCTTTCTAGCCTTTCTTTATAATGTCCTCCTCCATATATTTCCAGTTCCTACAAACTGTTCTCCTATCTGTCTCCTGTGCTTTTCAGCCTCTATTGCTTTGCTCACATGGACCCTGTGCCTGGAATGTTCTCACTCCTCCTCTTGGCCTGTTGAATTCTTACTTGTCCCTTAAGTCCAGCTCAAAAGCCATGTGATTCTCCACTTTGGGCCCCACAGAACTCTGACATATTTCTGTAATACCGTGTTATAGCCCTGTTTCCTGGCTGGCCTTCATGCCTGGAATGTACTCCCACCTTACTTCTACCTTTGGAATCCCTAGTTTTCTTGGAGACTCAGCTCAAGAGCCAGCTTCTACACGAAGCATTTCTGGGTATCCCCCTCTCCCCAATTACCTTATATATATTTGGTAGATCCTTAAATCTGTAGATGCTTATCTTCCCCAGTAGAAAGTAAGGTCTATGAGGGCAAGGACTCTTTTACTTTTGCATTTCCAGCACCTAGCAAAGGCTTGATTTTTGCTTATTCCTTTGCTAGACTGTAAGGTCTATGAGGGCAGGGACTACATCTTGTTTAAACTTCCCATCTCCCTACAGTGTTCTACACGTGTCAGGCACTTCATAAATGTTGATTGAATAATGGAATGGAGAATTCAAAATTCCCAGGACGTGAGACCCCTGCATTACACCCCGGAAATGGCTTTCATGAAAACAGGAACAAAGTATGGTCCTGAGTAGCAGTGACCTGAGGAAGAGAAAAGCTGATGAACTGCATGTAAATGGGTTTAATTAAGAAGCTATTAGTCAGGAAATTGTTTTGATTACAGATTTTCTAGAGGAAGTGGGTGCTATATTTAGCAGCCCCAAAGTTCAGTGTAACAAGGCTGCACTTCACTGGAATATTAAATAGAAATATTTTGTCTGCTCACATATTTCTTTGTATGGATATACAGGAAAGGAGTGGCACAGTGAAGTGTACAGTGTTGAAACTGTGAACTTATTTCAAATGAAAACACTACATTATTTGACCCATGACCACCAACCTTCCTTTGGGAATCCCCGTATTTAGCCATTCTCAAACCCACAGGTATCTAGCATTTTCCTCTAATCGAGGTACCTTTTTAAAAGGGCACTTTTGGTGAGTTTATTTATGAAGCAATGCCAGAGATGCTAACCCTGTCGTGGATAAAACATATAATGTCTGACTACAATGAACTCCCCCCCAGATTTTCATACACATGGCATACCAACTGCTTGGAATTGTTATACAACACTGTCTTTTCAAACCTGTGGTGTTATAGGACTGCTTTATACAAAGATGTTATCTTTTCCTTCTGTGTCATTACTGAATCATTCTTATTTAAAAAAAAATCTACCATAACTCAGAAATGGCCATATGCCTGGGTGATCAAAATGTGATTCTGCCCATGTGATACTAAAATCTCTCTCTCTCTCTGCAAACCAACCAACCAACCAACCAACCAACCAGGACCTTTACACGAGTCTCATTTTAACCTAACAGACCTTTAACTTTAGTAGTGTTGACTATCAATATTGTATACTTTGGTGTGTCTTCTTCCTTGGGCAGAATTGTAACACACTTCAGGTTTGCTTATAGAATGATACTGAGCTTCTGGCATCATAATTCTAACACCATTACTCATGAAATCTAGTATTAATCTTTTTAAAGATCAATTTCAATAAGTTGTGTTCTTTCTCTATGCTTAGAGAGGCCATATTGAAACAGTTGAAGGATGAGGCAATGATTATCCACATGCTTTCTGATAAGAATGCAGGACTGTTATTTATCAGGTAAATGAACTATCCAAGTATACCTTATCTTGTTTTAAAAAGAGGCGTATTACCTAAGTATTACCTCAGAGAAAGTAGTGGCCATGGATATACTTCAGAAAATTGGTTCAGACCCTTCCTTGATTAGAAATGTTTGAAAGAATGCTTTTTAGCTTGCTGCCTGGCCCACTCTTGGATGGTTGATCAGTTGTTTGAAGCTGACTTCTCTATTCTTTTAGGTTTTGGTTTTGAAGGTTGAGGGATAAGCCAATCAATCAATAAGTATTTATTTTGTACCTCCTATGTTCCAGGCATTGTGCTCGGTTCTGGGGATATAAATACAAAGGATGAAGCAATCCCAACTCACAAGGAGTTTACATGTCAATGAAGGAGACAACAAGCCTATATATACATACATATATATATATATGTATATATACACACACTATATATATATACTATCTATATATATACACTATACATACTATCTATATATATATATACATATAGCATAAATACAAAGTGAGTAAATATATACAGAGTAAAATAGAAGGTAGTTTGGAAGGGAAGGAACTAGCATTTGGGGGATCAGGAAAGGCTGCATGTATGTGCAAGGCAACACTTGGGCTCTTACAGGGAGAGAGGTACCATATGAAATGGAGGTGAGGAGAGAGTAAATTCCAAGCATGGTGGGTGGCCAGTGTAAAGGCACAAGAGATGGACAGTCATACATAAGGAATAGAGAGAAGGTGAGTTTGATTGGATCACAGGGTGCAGGAAAGGGAATATCCAATGAGGTTGGAAAGATTCATCAGACCAGGTAGTATAGGCTTGTAAAAGCTGAGCAGAGGATTTTCTATGTTATCCTAGAGGCCACAGGAAGCCACTGGGGTCAAGTGAGTAGGGGAGTAACATGGTCAGATCTGGACTTGAAGAAAATCTGGAAAATAGTGTGTCGGATGAAGTGGAGTGGAGGAGAGATGTGAAGCAGGGAGACTAAGTAGGAAGTTGTTTTAATCATCTAGGTGAGAAATGATGAGGGTCTGAACTAAGGCAGTAGCTGTGGAGGTAGAGAGAAGGCTTCAGATGTGAGAGATGGGAAGGTAGAAATAGCAAGATGTAGCAACCGGATACATAGGGTGAGAGAGAGTGTTGAGTTGAGTATAATGCCAAGGTTACAAAACTGGGAGACTGGAAGGATGGTGGTGCCTTCAATAGAAATAGAAAAGTTTGAAAAAGGGGAAGATTTGAGGGAAAAGATGTGCCTCGTTGAACACTGTTGTGTCAAAGATTTCTTCAGGATATTCACTCTGAGATTTGGATAGGAATACATATGAGAATGTCACAATCCAGGTCAACAAGATTACTGTAATCTTTGTGAAATGCAAAGGAGGTAATCTGTCTATGAAATCATTTATCAATGAAGCTATTTCTTAGTTTAGTTGACATTATACTCTGTTGTAAAGATCTGGATGAAAAAGATATTTCTGAGAAATGGTTACATATATTTCCATGATGGAGATATGGCTAATATGTTGGAATGTTATTGGGGCAGAGTAGTCAACTGGTTGGATACACCACTGAGAGTCCATGTTGCAGGAATATATTTTTTAAAAAAATCTTTACTGGAAAATCTGATTGTGGGTATTATTTCTTACCAAGGAAAGAACAATATACTTGGGGCAGTTGTTTTTATTTAAAACTAAATAATGTATTTTGTGATAAATGCTTTATGTACTCTCTTGAGAAATATAAATTTTATATATTATTGCTCTGGACTATAATTCACAGATGTGACATAATAGCTACATTCTTTTTAACTAATAAATTGCAATTTACTATAGTCATAATACTATTAAGTTCGAAATATCAAAGCTATGAAATAGCACATTTCTAAACATATTTTCACAATTCTGAAAAGGTCATTTGTAAAAAACAACAGCAAAAAACAACAACCCTGAAAGAAATAGTTTAATATTGATACTTTCATTAGAACCTGAGGTAGTAGCTTATATTATTTTTATTAACTCTAAGTGACCAACATTATCCCCAGTTTATAAAAGAGGGAACCATAAAACCATAATATGTAATTACGACTTTTTCGGGGAGGGGTGCAGTCCCTTGGGAAAATCACAAATTCATTCTATTAAACTAAAAGCGATAAAGAGGCACCAATTTCAGAGTTTCCCTTTGGTTATGAGAATTTGTGCCTCATTCTAAATGTACAGTTACATTCAATTACACGTTCCAGTGGAAAACAAAGTAATTATTTCAAGTTGCATATTTATGCACAGAGACGAACGATACAGTCCAAATTAAATGTCTTTTGTTTACCATGGTTAATGAAGTGTAACAAGGCTAAATTCAATGCATATCAACTTAATTATGTCTCAGAGGTAACACTTTGGTAAAGTTTCATCAGAAAGAATATTACTTTGTACCATCAAAAATAGTTCATCAAATGTTGAACAATCTCAGCTTGTGCATGCAATTCACAGTGCTGGAGGAAACACACTTGCTAGAGTGTTTTGATGCTTTTCAAGTGAAATAACTGATTAACTGTAAGTTATAAGGCATAGGAAGTCAAGATTTCAGATCATACTTTTCCAAATGCCACGCTTTTGTACTAACTTAAATTCGACTTACTTCTATGGAAGAACATAACCCCTAACACAACAGCAAGGTCCCTCCATGTAGTCTCCTTTACCAAATTGGATTTAGAGAGATGACTGCTTATCGATTACTTGATCTATGGTACTTTGAGAGCTCATTTGGGCTTATTGTATATGGAGGAAAAGGGACATCATTAGGATATGTATAGAATAGGCACCCTAGGATTTCTTATACATTTATTGCATATGTATGTATATGTGGAGGTTGCGGGGGGAGTGGAGTTGCAGTGGATTATAGAGCTAAGAAATATCCATGCTCTACGTATAATAACAGGAAGTTTGTGCCAATATGAGACACACGGTCCTTGATGGGGTTCAGAGGAGTAGGTTACAATGTATTTACGCCCATTCTTTTGCCCACTAGCTCCTCAAGGTGGAAAGTTTCAAGGTTAAACCATTGTGGGTAAAGAATGGGGCTTAAGAGAAAGGGAATACAAGACTGTTCCTTTCTTCTTCCTGGCCTGCATTTCTAACTAAGGAAAGCAAGGTTATTTTTCAAACTTGTGACAGGAAATGGCAAATAAGGCTCAAATGTATATGCTTTTGGACTTACCTGAGACACTGCCATAGCCCGGCCCTCAGGCATAGTAAAATTCAAGACATCAGGCTGCCTGGAGTCCATTCGAGGCCCAGCAGCAGAGGACAGCATCGGTGGGTGGATAGGGTAGTTAGAGCTGCTTAAATGTTTGCTCTTTTTCTTAGACTTTCGGCTTGAATCCTTCTTTTCTTTACGCTTTGAAGATTCATCTCTGTACGCCAACATCCTGTCATCACCCAGGTATTGCATCATTGAACTCTCAGATTCTGGGGCTAGGAGGAAAAAAAAGAATGTGAATATCAGATT